>NW_027397134.1:1938291-1981592 GCF_003265705.2 Callorhinus ursinus
TCTTTCTTTCTTTCTTTCTTTCTTCTTTCTTTCTTTCTTTTTTCTTTCTTTCTCTTTCTTTTTTCTTTCTTTTCTCTCTTTCTCTCTTTCTCTCTTTCTTCCTTCCTTCCTTCCTTCCTTCCTTCCTTCCTTCCTTCCTTCCTTCCTTCCTTCCTTCCTTCCTTCCTTTCTCTCTTTCTCTCTTTCTCTCTTTCTCTCTTATACAGATGGCTTTCCAAATCTTGCAAAGTCTGAAGCAGCTGGGTGATGTGTTCCTGGAGAATGGCTGTTCTGAACAGGGCTGCAGTTGGCGGGGAGGGGAAGAGGGGATCGACTAGGTGAGAGGCTTTGGGAGCCTCCAGTCTGGCTGATAAGCTGTGACCAAATCTCCCCCAGCACCTGCTCGGCAGCGTGGTGAGGTTGCCACCTGCCCAGGGCAACACAGCCACCTTCAGCGCCTTCATGGGAAGTGTGCAGGAGGAAGTCCACACTTCCTAGCTCGGCTGAGGGTGGCTGGACTCCTGGGCTCTGGAGCTGGGTAGGCTTGGGCTGGGTCTCTGGCTCTGGTGCTGAGCAGCTGTGTGACTTGAGTGAGGGATCTTGCCTCTCTAAGCCTCAGTTTGCTCATCTGTAAAACGGCAATGTCAAGAGGAGCTTGCTCAGGGGTTGTAGTTGAGACTCTGGAGGATGAGATCAGTAAAGTGCTTAGCACAGAAGCTGCACGTCATCCCACTGGCTGACACGATGCCCAGGAGGATGGCTGCCACCCTGCTCTGGGCAGCATCTCAGGATTAGGAGGAGGAGACCTGTGAAGAGGGCTGTGGCGAGGGCATGAAGGTCCGAAGACAGGCTCAGCTCACCTCTCACATCTGACCTGTGTAATGCCTGGGCTTCCACCATTGATAGCTTTTCCCGCCCCCCACCCCAGGGCCCCCTTGCAAGTTAGAAATTGCCCTGACATGGGCGGGATATTTATGAAGCATCAGTGACTCTGGAGAGTAGATTAAACTTTTACGTCATTCTATCTGCAGACAACCCAAGGAAGCACATATTCTTTATGTCCCCATTTTAGAGATAAGAAAACTGAGTCCCGGAGAGTTTATATCACTCAGTAAAAACCACACAGCTAGTGTAGACCTAGGACTAAAGGCAGGTAATCTGATTCCAGAGCCCCAGCCTAACCACTGACCTATACCATTGTGTCCTGGAACAACCTTGATTCCTGTAGTACATTTTGAGGAGGGGGCTGCCCTATATCAACTCTGGACCCAGCACTGGGTCCTCACCCCAGCTCCAACCATTTCTTGCTGTGTGTCCTTGAGCAGGTTGCTTTCCCTGTCTGAGCCTTCACTCCCTCATCTCGCAGAGGGGGATAAAATGGTATCTATTCCTTGGTGGGTGGGGGGATCCATGTAAAGCACCGGACACTAGGGAGCTGCTGTATATAGGAATCTAAATAGTAATGCTCTTCTTTTTCCAGGGTGGATGGATACACTCCCGGCCTGACCACTTAGAGTGTATATTTTTACCCAACCCAATGGAGTCACCTCCTCCCTGCTTTTCTTTTCAACCTTTGCTCAGATGCTAAATCAAAGCTGAGTGCTGGTCCCTGACAGGCCTTGCCGTCAGCCAGCCACCAGTAGACACCCAGCATGCTTTATGGGCCCTTGGTCTCTGCAGTTAGCACCTTGGCCTCGGTGGGGTGTGCAGATCTGAAGGATGGCTGGTGTCCTCTTCTTTTCTAGAATCCAGAAAGTGGCCCTGCTTCCCCCTCAGAGCAGAAGGAGGACTGGGGTGTTTCTCTGGCCAGCCAGGCACCCCACTGTCAGCTTTTAGAAGAGCACTAGGCTGAGTATTCCATGAGGGGTAAGGGGGGGGGTCACATCCTGCCCCTGTTTTTCAGCCTAAATTATTATTCTTGTTGTCATTGTTTCAGCAGAAGGATGCTTTTTAGTTAAGTTCAATTCAGTTCAGTCTTCTGGGGGATGCGCTATAGATGTGGCTGGTGTCCTGCCCATGTCTGCTCGTCACTCACTATTCCACTAACCCTACAGCTAGCTACCGCCTTCCCCCAAGGAAGGGGTCTATGCCGTGGGTCAGGCCAGGGGTGCTGGGGAGCTCATTTCTCTGGGAGCAGCCCTCAGCCATGACTGACAGGCGCTGGAGGATAAATACCCCAGCCACCTTGCCTTGGGTGGGACAACTCCGAGGTGCGTCCTACAGGATCTCCAAGACTGAGCGGCAGGGGCCCACAGCAGCCACCTGCTGGCTAGCACGCTCGGAGTCGGTTTCGTCCCTTTCCTGTCTCCCTGCCCACGCCCTGCCACGGTGCGGGCTTCGAGGGTTACCCTCCCAGTGGAGCCACCTGCCATGGAGTCCTTACCTCAGGCTCTGCTCTGGAAGAGCCCAAACGAAGACAGATGCGCGAAAGTGAACGTGACTGCTCACATCTATTTTGCACTTTCCATGTGTTAGAGGCTACTGCGCAAAGTGATTTTCATGGATTGGACCATTTAAAGATGACAACAGTGATAGTGGAGGGTCCTGTTCGCACTCCCATTTTATAGACGGGATGACACAGGTCCAGAGAGGCCAAGAACCCTTGCCCAAGGTCGCACAGGCAGGAAGTGTCAGAGCTTCTCAGTTGGAGGCAGGAGGGGACTCCACCTGCTGACCCCACCCTTCACTCTCTGAGTTATCCCAGGTGCCTCCAGCGCTCACCTCTGGGATTCTGCAAACATTTATCCTGACATTGACTCACTGTGTACACTGAGGGAAGTCTCACGCCCCATCTGAAATGGGACCAACAATCCCTCTGTTCATGGGGCTGAGGGTTCAATACTATAGAGCTGGTGACATGCCTGGAGCACCGTGTGTCCCAGCCCGGGAGCCTGCGTTCCACCTTCTTGGGACACACTTCCCAGTGACCCTTATTCTGTCTGTGGATGAGGCTGTGAGGCAGCTGAGGTTTGGGATAGAACCAGTGTGTCTGGGTTCAAAGCTCCATGTAGCCGCTAGTGAGTTGTGCAACATCAAGCAAATCTTAGGGCTCAGTTTCCCTGTTTGCGAACTAAGAGAATAATCATAGTAGAAGGACAACATCTAACCACGGAGGTGGTGCAGGCATTCAAGGAAGGGACCTCTGCAAAGCACTCAGGACAGTGATTGGACTATTGACAATCTAAGTCACAGCTCTTATAGTAGTTAACCTTGCAGAATCCTGGAATTCACAGTAGCAAAACAGGGACACTGATGTCACTTACCAGGTTAAGTGTTGGTATGAAAATGAATAATCATGTAAAGGACATGACTGGAATATAGTAGCTACTCAGTAAATGATGCATTTTAATCTTAGTATTAATTAATCAATATTAGTTGACATTAATCAGTAATATTAATTAATAGTAGCTAATTAATATTCATGTTTAATGTTAGGTATTCCTGGTCCGGCTCTCATCGATGTGGCTACCGGGTTCCGGTCACTTTCTACAGGGTTAGGCATCCCATGATGTACCCCGCCCCCCGCAAGCCAGGGGTTCTGTGCACAGCCTGAGCTCAACTCCCGGGGGGCCCAGCTGCGGAGGGAACAGGACCAAGTTCAAGGCTGGCTGGTGTCAGGCAACACCAGTGGAAAAGGGGGAAAAAAAATCCACCAATTACGTAATGCTTTCCTGATGTCCAAATATTTCGCCTTGTGTGAACTGAGCACTGGGACTTGGCTGGGAAGGTGGGACAGAGCAGGGACCGGGAGACATTTTCTGCACACATCCGCAGGGATGAAATTGTGCTTTCGGGGCCAATGAGGTGGATCTGGTGTCCCTCATCTGAAAACGTCTTGAGGTCAAAGTCAGGTTCAAGAATAGGAGTTGCGTCTACCTGAAGACGCAGGGCTCCCCCCTGGGCTGCCCTGACCACCCCCAGCCTCAGGTTCCCCTCCCTTTTGCTGGGGCTCCAACCTGACTTCCCTCCTGCAGCCAGATTTCCCTCCTGCAGCCTGATTTCCTTCCTGTTCCCTTACCTGTCTGGGTCTGGCTGCGCTGCCTTTGCCTGGCATGTATGCCGTCACCTGTGTAGGCTTCCTCCCTCTCTGAAGGTGTCCCCAAGCATCCCGAGGGACCCAGACACTCAGACCGGGCTGTGTGGATGCAACTCCCACTTTACAGATACAGTTTCTCCCAGGTTCTGTAGGGATCTGCGAGCTGGTCTCTGGACTCCAAGACCAGGGTGCTCTTCATCGCCAAATGTTGTCTATTCGACATTGCAGTGGTTTTGAAGGTGGCCCTGCTTCTCACCTGCTGGGGGCACCTCCAGTACTCTGTTCTGATGGTGTTGTAAAAAATGCTGGGTGGAAAGAAACAAGACCCAAGCTTTTGTGCCAAAAATCATTCATTCGTTCTTTCTTTTCTCCCTTCTTTCTTTTTCTGTCTCTGTCTCTCTCTATGTCTCTCTGTCTCTGTCTCTTTCTTTCTCTCCTCATTCATTCGATAAACACTTCTGGACATGTCTTTGTGCTCTTGTTACCCTAGGTCCTAAGAACATGGAATGAAGGGGGTCCCCACCAAGTCTCAGGGAACTTCCCTGTCCAGGGGGACAGGCAGACAAGCAAACAGACCCATGGGGACTCTTAGTAGAGGCCAGTGAGCTGTGGGACTATAAAGAAGAAGTCCCCCAGGAAGAATGAAGGGGAGTAAGTCGGAGGGGGAGATGAACCATGAGAGACGATGGACTCTGAAAAACAAACTGAGGTTTCTAGAGGGGAGGGGGGTGGGGGGATGGGTTAGCCTGGTGATGGGTATTAAAGAGGGCACGTTCTGTGTGGAGCACTGGGTGTTATGCACAAACAATGAATCATGGAACACTACAACAAAAACTAATGATGTAATGTATGGTGATTAACATAACAATAAAAAAAGAAGTCCCCCCTTCCCCAGCCCATGGATAGTCAGGGAAGGCTTTCCCAGGGTGTGACCTGGTAGAATCCAGACCCAAAAGATGAATGGGGTTATTTGGGTAAAAAGCAAAAGGATGGGAATTTGGGGATTAAGAAACAGCCTGTGCAGAAGACACCTAGCTCCTTTTGGGATGTGCTTGGGATGTGTTCAAGATGAGATTGGGGGGTTGCCTGGGTGGCTCAGTCGTTAAGCGTCTGCCTTCAGCTCAGGTCATGATCCCAGGGTCCTGGGATCGAGCCCCACATCGGGCTCCCTGCTCCATGGGAAGCCTGCTTCTCCCTCTCCCACTCCCCCTGCTTGTGTTCCCTCTCTCGCTATGTCTCTCTCTGTCAAATAAATAAAATCCTTAAAAAAAAAAAAAGATGAGCTTGGGAACCGAGAAGGAGGTAAGGAAGGGATGGAGCAGGAGAGTGGGGCAGAGCCTGAGGGGTCTCAAGTACCCACCAATCTTCTTGGGCTCCACCCAGAGGATACCGGGGCCCCAGTTTTCTCACGAGAGCTTTACTGAGTCTCTGCTCTTCCAAACCAATTTGGACCAGATCAGAGTCTCCAGGCTGAGGGGCTCCAGTCCGACACCCCTGGGCTAGACCAGCTCTAAGAGTCCTGCCTACATAAACCACAAAGCTGAGTGGGAACAACCTTGTATAGGGGCTGGCCTTGAGGAAGACTCTCCCACCTCCTTCCATGTCACTGGGGTTGGTAACTTCATGAATTGGAAAAAAGATACCACATCTGATTTCCCCACTGGTTCTGGGCAGAGTCTTGGGCTTCTGTCCCCTGCAGACTCAGGAGCAGGCTTATCCCATCCTTTAGAACTACCAGTAACAGCCACCTGTTACCAGGCACCCACACTGCCTGTGTGATGTTCCCAGTGACAGCTTGCAAGGATTGTGAAAATCCATCTTCCAGTACAGGAAATGGAGGCTCAGAGAAGTGAAGCCGTCTGCCTTGGCTCACACAGCAAAAAAAAGAGCTCAACAGGGATTAGAAGCCAGACCTGTCTTATTCCTGAGCCACCAGATTTCCCCTGAGTCACAGTGGTTCTTGAATAATGAACTTGGAAGTTGCACTCAACCCTGGGAATCTGAAGTTCTAGGGGGATGTTTAAAGGCATCTAAATAATTCCCCAGCTGACACCGAGACAAGAATTATCTCCTTCTCAAGGAGGAAGGACTCCTAGTTCCCTACAAACACCCTGGATTCATAATAAGCACTCCAAAGGCAGAATGTCCCAGCAAAATGCCAGAGATGACCCTAGACTGCAGGGGAGGAGCCCCTGGTGGGGTGACGTGTGGGTGATGGGAAACTCAAAAGTTTCCTATCCACACACACGCACTCACAATTGCAGCGCACTCTAGAGTTTCTAAAGGCACTGCCTCGCTGCATTCACGTGTTCAAAAGGGAACCATGCATGATGGTATATCTACACTATCCCCATTTCCCAGAAGAGGAAGTTGAGGCTCAGCAAGGTTAAGGATTTGGGTGGTGGGCCAGCAACAGGGGTCGTGGCTCAACATTGTGTTCCCTCTGTGATGGCTTCATCACATCATGAATCTTCAGAATGCAGGGATGTTGTCCTCACCTCACTCATATCCAGCAACTCACCTGAATCTGAGAAAATTATTTAGGTGGCCCATGCATGGGCATGGACCAGGTCTGTCTTGTTCACGCCCAATCCCAGAGCCTGGCAGAGTGGGCTCATAGTAATACTTACGGGGTTGAAATGAATTGCAGTTTCAGCAAGTTAGTGAATGAATTAATGAATTAAAATATATAATAAATAGGGGTGCCTGGGTGGCTCAGTCAGTTAAGTGTCCAACTCTTGGTTTCAGCTCAGGTCATGATCTCAGGGTCATGACACTCCACACCGCACTGGGTGTGGAGCCTGCTTGGGATTCTCTCTCTCTCTCTCCCCTCTGTCCCTGCCCCCCTGCCTCATGCGTGCACTCTCTCTCTCTCTCTATATATATATGTATAGGCTCATTAATTAATAATGGCACTAAGATATTTGGATGAAATTAAAAACATACAGATGGTAATGGGTACATGAGGGATTGGTAGATGGTTGGACACATGAATGGATGAGTGGATTGATGAAGATGCAAATAGATGAGTAAATAATCAATAGAGAATGACTTACCAGCTGACTGGGTTGAGGGTTGAGGGATGGGTAAACGACTAGATGGGTGGTGATCCATGTAGGTCAGCGATCAGCATGGCACAGCCTCTGGTTTCCCAGAGAGAGCTGAGCTACCCCAGTCCTCGCCTGCCACCTTCATCAGAATCCTGCAGGCAGGCTATTTTTGTCTCTGCTGCCATGAGGGGGAATGACTTTTTTTGGGTGCAGCTTGTTAGAGGAGAAAGCACGCAGAGCCCTTCCTCCCACAGACACCTCTTTAGCTGTGTAAACCCCCACTCTGTCAGGCATCCAGGAATAAAACCAAACAGAAAGCCACAGAAAGTGCAGGAAACCAAACAGAAAGACAGAAAAAGGAGTTGGGCAAGCTTTCCTGCCCTCCTTGGGGAGACAAAGATTCACAAGTTTCTTGGGCTGAGCCTGAAATCCTTGATCTCCCTTCACTTGTGCCATGGCTACTTAGTGAGCTCCACTTGTCAGCTTTAGGGACACAGCAGTGATCTGCAGAGACACAGCCACTGTCCTCATGGAACTTACCACCCAGTGGGGGGCTAAAATCAGTAAACAAAAATATAATATGACATCAGAGTAAAGGAATCAAAACTGTATTAATTATCTACTGTTACCTAATGAATGACCCCAAATTTAGCAGCACTGTGACTTGGCTCAGAGTGTCCCATGAGGATGCAGTTAAGCTGTGAGCCAGGGTTGAAGTCTCATCTGAAGGCTTGACTGGAGCTGAAGGTTCCACTTCCAAGGTGGCTCCCAAGCATGCCTGGCAAATCAGTGCTGGCTGTCACTGGGAGGCTTCGGCTCCTCTCCAGGCACACATCCCCAGAAGGTGGGCTGAGCATCCCTACAATATGGCAGCTGGTTCCACTCTTGGGTGTAATCCAAGTGAAAGCACAGGGAAGGTCCAATGCCTCTTATGACTTGACCTCAGGAGTTGCACACTGTCCCTTTTGCCGCATTCTATTAATTTGGAGCAAGTCACACTCAAGGGGTAAGGGAGTGGAGCTTTGCCTTTGGAATGGAGGAATGTCAGAGAATAGGAGGACATGTTTTAAAACCACCACTGTGATTGCCTGGAGGCCCGAGTGATGTGACAAGTAGATGCTGTGAAAGTCTGTGGGAGGAGCCCTGCAAGGAGAAGATTAGCAAAGACAAAAGCCTGAGGGGGGGGAACAAACTTGTCCTGTTTAGGAACAGGATGGTGAGCACCAAGCTGGAGCATATGCATGAGGAGCTGGGGTGCTTTGTAGATCCAGGTGTGCAGTGTGGGTTCTAACCTGCAGGAGACTTTATAGAGTGTTTGCCTGTGCCACTTGGTTAATTGCTCAGGAACCTCATGCAGGAGGTCCTATTTTATTCCCAGAGTAGGATCCAGGATACTAGGAACAGAGGTGAGAAGGAAGGTCACACATCCACCTGTGACCCCAGAGCTAGGATTTGCATCCAAAGGCAACAGTCCTGATATCCTCTAGAGGGAATGTCATATTTAACATCTAGAGCAATTGGGGTGAAAAAGCCCCCAGAAAGAGAAAGGCAGGAAAAGAGAGACTGATAGAGATGGAGAGAGAAATAGAGGACGAGAGACTGAGGTGCCCGGAGATACAATGATGGAGAAAGATGGCAAAAGAGATAGAGGGGGATTAAGAACAGAAAATCTTTAGGCAGATAGGCACAAGGAGGTGGAAGAAAAAATAAAGCAAGCAACAGAGCCGTGGAAACAGAGGGAGGGGAGCCAACATACGTGTGTGTGCATGTGTGCAGTGTGTGTGCTGGGCTGTGCCACGACCCTGGCAACTCAGACCATCCATCGTGCCTGTCTCCCTGGAGAGCCGGCGGAGGGGGAAGAGCTGACAGGAGACAGTGGGATTCCAGTAATTCCAGATGAAATAGCAACCAGAATGCTTGCCAGGAAGTCGGGGTGGGGTGGCCAGCCAGAGGGAGGGATGTCCAAAGAAAGTTCAGCAAATAGCTGTATGAGTCCCTCCTCCACACCCCTGCCAGCTACCCTAGATACAGGGGTGAAGATGGTGGTCCAAGCTTGGGGCTGGAGTAAGAATATCTGGGAGGGCAGTGGTAACTTTGGAGGGTGAGGACATTTGTCTTCACCAGCCCATGCAAAACTGGTGACTCCCAGGAGCCTTGCTGGGGACCACAGAGACAGGATGTGGCTTCAAAGATGATAGCCCACCATGTATGCAGGGCAGTGGGGTGTTGGGGGAGAAGGGGAGGGATCTGACTTTCACCAGGCACCTACCGTGCACACGACAGGTTCATTTTGTCTTGGCTGAAAATGTGTCCGCATTCAGCTTTGCACACCATACGTACCTTGTCTCATTCCCACCCCTTCTCCCAACCCCTGCAATATTAGATTCTCAGCTCTGTCCTCATCTGCAGATGAAGAAAGTGGAGTTCAGAGAGGGCCAGTCACCAGCCCACTGTCGTCCAGCTGGTCCAAGCTACATGGAACCATCAAGCAGTGCTACCCCAAATGTCTTCATTGAGTCCCTTAAAGTCCAGTGATGCAGATAGCAGCACCATCTCTCCTCAACTTTTAAGTTCTATAAATATCAAAATTACAGAATAAATTGTAAGAACAGTACTTGTGTATCCTTCACTTCCTTTCACTTCATGTTGTCATGTTTACTTTTCCTTCTTTCCTTCCTTCCTTCCTTCCTTCCTTCCTTCCTTCCTTCCTTCCTTCCTTCCTGATGACATCAACATTTGTAAAGAATCCAGACCAATTGTGTTTTATAATGTCCCCCAATCTGTGGGTGTTCAGTTATGTCCTCACCATCAGCTTCAGGTTAAAAATTTGGACACTTATTGTTACAAAGGTACATGCTTCCCATTTCATCTCCTCCCAGGACACCTGATGCCACTTGGTCCCATCGCTGGGCTGTTAAGTTGGTCAGTTGGTTAAGGTGTGGTCTGCCAGGTCTACCATTTTCCTTGACACTTGGGAAAACATCCCCTTCTCCAGTAAACTTTCACCCAGGGGTTTTGCTCTCCATTAATTGTTCTTGTCAGAATCAAATATTACAGGGGCGGTTGCAACATGGAGATGTTTGAAAAATCTATCATTCCTTTTTTACACTTATTAATTAGTATGCTTTGGTAAAGAAGGGTTTCCCACAGCCCCTCCTTTTTATTTTATGTTACCCGTTAGCATTTTTTAAATGCTCAAATCATCCCAGATTTTGTCAGTGGGAGCCCCTTCAAGCTGGCCCTTGCATTCTTTTGCACACGTTTTCCTCATTCCTTGAGAGCCTCCTTACTTCCTGATACAATAAAATGTTCAAGGCTCATCTTGTATTTTCCTTGTTCCAACCCTAGAATCAGCCATTTCTCCAAGATGTCCCAGTTGCTTTTGATAAAGAATGGTATTTAAGAACCAAGATATGATCCCAAGGTGTGCTCATTTCTGCTGGGGTGTCCCTTTTTCTAGGATCTTTCAGAGAAGAGAAGGTACCTGTGCCTTGTACCAACGCCTCTAATTTAAATCCAACATCACAAGATTCTTCCTCATAATTCCCCATTTCCTATTCCTAGCTCCCTAAGTCCACCATGAGAACCCCATTTCCCCAAATATCAAAATATTTGCTCATTTGATCTACCTTCCAAGCCTATTTCAGGCCATTCTGAAACTATTTCAGAATCATGCTAATCCAACTCCCAATAACTACCTGTCCATTAAAATTCAAGATTTTCTTGATGTTCCTCTTGACTTTAGAATATATTCAATTAAGAAAGTTCAATTAAAGAGCTGCATTCAAAGATTGCTTGAACTAATTCCCTTTCTGTGTAGTTATACTTTTGCGTCATCTGTTGCCACTTAAGAAACCACTTAGAACATAGTGGCTTAAAACAATATTTATTATCTCAGAGTGTCTGTGGATGCTGGTGTAGCTTACCTAGATCCTCTGCTTCAGGGTTTCTCCCAGACTTTAGTTAAGCTGCTATAGCCAGAGTTGGGTCTCCCTAGAGGTGGAACTGGGGGATTCCCTTCCATACTCAATCACATCGTTGTTGGCTCCTTGAGGGCATTGGGCTGAAGGTCTCTGTTCTTCTCTGGCTATTGTCAGATGCCACCCAGTCCTTGCCAGGTGACCTCTTCTCTCTCAAGACCAAAAGAGCCAAAAATAGAGAGTGCCAGCAAGACAGAAGTCACTTCTTTTATAACTTAATTTCAGAAGTGACACCCCATCACCTTTGCCATATTCCATTCATTAGAAGCGAGTCGCTGGGACCAGTCACATTCAGGGAGAGATAATCATACAAAGACATGAGTACCACAAGGTGGAGAATCTGGGGAGCCAGGTTAGAAGTCTGCCCACCAGAGTTATCAATTTGGTATAGAGTTAGGTTCATTTGTTTCTATTTGTGTTCAGTTTTAGGGTTTGCGGTCTTCTTCACTATTTCTGATTGAATTTTATCTTTGAATCTATAAAATATTTATATGGTTCATGAGTATAAATTATAGAGAAAGAAGTCCCAGGAGAAATGTCTCTTCTATCCCCACCACAGCATTGTTCCAACCCCCTCCCAAATGGTCACTTTCATTTGCTTCCTTCAGAAATGAATCTTGGTAGTTTTCCTTTTATAAATTTATATTCACATATTTTTATCTCCCATTTTAATCCGATAAAAGCAAGCATACTATAGATACTATGTTCCACTTTGCTCTTTCACTTACCAGTATATTCTAGAAGCAGCTTTGTTTCTCTTCATAGAAAGTACCTTCAGTTTTTTAGTTGCAATAGTACTCCATTCCATTGCAAGTGCCATAGTTTATTCAACCAGTCTGCAGTGAGTAGGCATTTAGGGCATTCCTAATATTTTGCTGTTACAAATAATGCCTTAATGAGTAACTGTGTGCATTTGTTGTTCTAGGTTTGTAGAGTTGAATCTTCAGGGTAAATTCCAAAACGTGGGGTTGAGGGGTTAAAAGATCAACGTAAATGTGGTACACGGTTTATCTGTAAGCTAGTGCTGTGTAACAAACCATCCCTAAATGTAGTGGCTTAAAATGACAAGCATTTATTTAGCTCATGAGCCTGTGGCTCCACTGGGGTTTCTGTGGATCTGGGCTGGGCTACCTGGTGTGTCTGTGATCACCTGCAGGACAGCAAGCTTGCTCTATTTCTAGGGGTTGGCTGGGGTGATGGGTTTGGTGGGGAGACTGGGCCACATGTCTCTCATCCTCTGGCAAGCTCACTCAGGCTTGATGTCATGGCAACAGCAGGGTTCCACCCAAGAGGGGAAGTGTGCAAAGGCCTCTCCGGTCCTAGGCTTGGAACTGACACAGTGTTGCTCCCGACACATTCTACTGATCCAAGTAAGTCCCATGGCCAGAGGAGATTCAAGGTGTGGGGGGAATGGACTCAGTTCTCGTTAGGAGGAAACTGGGTGGGATAGAGGAATGGGACACTTGGAAAAGCAATACCTTTAACAAAAAGTAACTTGGCATATCCAGTCACCTTACTAACAGGCCCTGGTGAGGAATTTGGCTCTTATTCTAAATCAGGGCTCTGCAAACTTTTCCTGTAAAGGCCCAGATAATAAATGTTTCAGATTTTGCAGATCCTATGGTCTCTGCCACAGTGATTCACCTCTGCTGTTGTAGCTTGAAAGCAGCCATGTAAAAACCATACACAAATGACCATGGCTGTGTTCTAATAAAAGTTTACTTACGAAAACAGGCGGCTGGCTGGATTCAATCCACGGGCTGATCCACAGGCCTGGAAGCATGGACGCCTGTCAGGAGGCTGCAGGGGTGTCCAGAAGCAAGACGATGGTGGTCTCTGACTGCATGGTGGCAACAGGTGTGGGGGAGGCTATTCACATTGGAATCACATGTACAGGTAGACACCACTAAGCTTGCAGAAGAAAGGGTTGAAGGTGGGCAGTGAGGTAGCAAAGGGGTGCATCCAGGTACTGGGTGCAAGGTGATGCCATTAGCAGAGGTGGGCATAGGTGGGGATCCAGAGAAGCTAAAATTAAAGGCACTGTCTCTGCCTTCAAGGAGCTCATGTCCTAGGAGGAGACTAAGAAGTCTGTACCAGAGAAGAGGGCAGTGTATACTGGAGAGTCATAGCAGGGGAAACTGAGGCCCAGGGTGGCCAGAAAGACATCTCTGAGGTCAGACTGTGATTGGCAATGAAGGCCTGCGCTAGGACCCCGTCTCCAAGGCTCATTCCCCTAGAACATCTCCCTCCTCCTCAGCTGCTATCGGTCACCCAAATTCTCCAAGGGGAAAAAAGGGAAAAGCACCTCCTCGGCGGATTTGTAAGCAAGCACTATGACTCAAGAGATAATTCGCCTCAACCAGGCCTGATGGGTATCTGGCTCAGCCCTGAATAGGGTCTTCAGTTTCTGGAAGCTTACAAGAAAAAGGATTTCGAGCTCCGGGGTTTTAACATCACAAGGAAATAAAGTCCCTCTCAGAATTAGAGGATCAGATAAGTCCAGACAAAAATGGCATTGCATAAAGTAAAAGTATCTATCTGGATATTCCCCCCGCACCCACTGCTCACAACAAGAAAGAGCAGGTCCTCAGCCTGATGAATAACATCTCCCCACCCATTCAGATTCCAAGAGGCTCTGGAGAACACAGAGGTGATATGAGCAGCTGAAGAGGGAAATCCAAAATGCAGTTTTCCCCTCCCCAGCCTCCAGGAGAGATGCTCAGTGCCTAACTATGTGGAAGTCCCAGCTTCCTGCGGAGGGGACTCTGCAGAGGGGTGCAGAGCATGGCTTACAAACACTTGGAATGAAAGGACCGGCTTTGTCCCTTGGTTGCCAGCTCGTTTACTGCACACCGCTGTCCTAGGAACAAAAAGGCTGCTCGGTGTGGGTGATGCACCCTAGCCTTTCCTGCTCGTGCATGCCCAGCAGAAAGGAGGTGCAGAGAAGTGTCCGCCTTCCCTGTGTTTACGCAGACTAGGTTGGAGTCCCCCTCTGTGTGACCTTGGGCAGGTCTCAAAGCCTCTATTTTCTCATCTGGACAACAGGGATTATAATGGTGAGTATCTGCAGTGTAGCTGTAGGAAATGAAACAAAATAATGTGTGGGGACATATAGCAGAAGCCAAATCAACAATTGCTTTAAGCATCTTCTTTCCTAAAGGCTAATTGTTGGAAAAGAAGGAAGTGGGAAAAAATGGAAAGTAACATTTACAAAGAGCCTATTATATGCTAGACATTCAAGAAAAAAAATTGTGTTTTAAGTTTCTAATAAAGCAAGTGTAAGGTTGTAATTAAGTAGGTGTAATAAACAGACAAAGGCTCCAAAGCCCCATAAACCCAAAACATAACCCAAAACATAACATAGCACTCTGCCTGTGCTCTGGTGTCAAACTCAGAACATCTCCTAGACCAGGGGTCCGCAAGCCAAGGGCCAAATGTATCCTGCTGCCTGCTTTTGTCAATAAGTTTTTATTAGAACACAACCACAACCACACATTTGTTTCTCGTCTGTGGTTCTGGGGCCGTAATGACAGAATTGAGTAGTTGTGACCAAGATGGCCTGGCCTCTAAAACTGAAAATATTGACTACTTGGCCCTTTGGCAGTAAGTTTGCCCAATCTAGAACAATCCCACTATGGATGGAGCTTGCCAGGGGCCAGGTGCTGTGGAGGGTTCCATAACCCTGCCGTGCACTGCCATGTCGAATCCTCCCAACCATCTGGGGAAACAGGGAAACTTACGATCCCCCCCACCTTCAGGATGTGGAAGCCCAAATGCTGGGAGGTGAATAGACTAGGAAGGCAGAGAACCACAGGAGGGCAAGACTTGATCCCAGGCTCAATGTGATTCGAAGAGCTCTCCCTTAACCCTTTGCAGGAGGAACAACAGATTTAGGGTCTGGTTGGCTCTGTCACAGTGAAAGGGCCAAGCTGTGATTCTCAACCCTGCCACTCATTAGAATCACCCAGGGAGCTTTAAAGTCTAGGATCCCTCCTTTCCCACAGCCAGAGAATCTGACTTAATTTTAATTGGTCTGGGATTGGCGGGGGGGTTGTTTTTTACAGCTCCCTGGGTGATTGTAACGGTCCACAGAGCCGAAGAAAGGTGACCCGCGTCCCCCAAACTCCAGAATGACAGGGAGCCCACCTGAGCCCGGGGCCCACTGGCATCAGTGAACACGAACCCCTTAACCTCTCAGCCCTCCGGTCATCGGTGATGACACAGGACTCGGGAAAGGACACACCAGTCCTGAGCCAGACCATCCTCGTGATTGTTCTGTCTGCCTCCCGGCACACGGTCCCTCGCCAAGCACTCTGTCTTCTTTAACCCTCCAAGCTAGGAAGGAAGTTCTATTATTAACCACATTTTATGGATGGGGAAACTGAGGCCAGGAGCGGGTGGGGCCACGTGCCGAGTTTCCTATCCAGAACAGCGCGCTGATGTTGGAACACCCGTCTCCCGACCCCCAGCCCTGAGAACATTCTTCCAGGAGGGGCCTCTTTAAATCGCCACATGTGCGACATCTCCTTGGCTGGGGAAGAGCTTTGTTCTGGGAATGCTTGCTGAAAAATAATAGGCCAGGACATTTCTTTCCCCCCGTGATCAGGCCCTCGGCATTCTCTGGAGAGAACTAAGCTCTCAGGAGGAGGTTATTCTGCAGCAGGGCCCCCTCGCTGCCATAGGTCTAATAAAACAAAACCACAGCCAAATTAGGGGCATATTTCATCTAATGGGAGGAGATATATGTGGCATTTCTGCCTGGCGGTTGACCTGCTGCATTTATGTGCAGAGAGGGGGTTCGATACATCATGGGGCAGTTATACGCTGCCTAAGTGGCCTCTCGGGCGGGCGAGGGACGAGAAGAAAAATCTCAGGCCCGCATCTCCGTTTGCTTGCATTTCCACTGCCTCGCTATGGGGCCAGCAAGTCCAGGGAGTGTCGCAAGGCTCTGGCGTGGGGGAAAGACGCCCCCTCCCCAGGAATCAGTGCAAAGATCCGGGTGATAGTCCCCACTGTGGCACACACCGGCTGTGTGTCCCTGGGCCAGCCGCGGTGCCTCTCTGAATCCGATTTCCCCATCTGTGAAATGGGGAGGACAAGGGTGGATGCCTTCAAAGTGGGCTCAGCATGGGACGCCTGGGTGGCTCAGTGGGTTGAGCATCCTGGCTCTTGGTTTTGGCTCAGGTGGTGATCTCGGTGTCATGGGATGGAGCCCCGCACTGGGCTCGGCACTACTGCTTCTCTCTCTCTCTCCCTCACCCTCTAAATTAAATAAATAAATCTTTAAAACGAAAACAATAAAACCAAAGCGGGCTCAGCAATGATCCCAAATCTGGAGGCAAGGGGCTGATTTCTTTTTTTTTTTTTAAAGATTTTATTTATTTGAGAGAGAGAGAGAGTGGGAGAGAGAGAGATCATGAGCAGGGGTGAGGGGCAGAGGGAGAAGCAGACTCCCCGCTGAGCAGGGAGCCCGATGAGGGACTCGATCCCAGGACCTCGGGATCATGACCTGAGCTGAAGGCAGACACTTAACTGAGCCACCCAGGCGCCCAAGGGGCTGATTTCTAAGCTAGCCTTGGGGGGCAAACAGTACCCCAAAGGTGATGCCTGGGTCTTTCAGCTCTCTCTTAACCATCAGGGTCATGATGCTGTGTCTGTATAACCCAGAGATGTCCAATTATTGGAACTCAACCCCAGCAAATACACACACACACACACACACACACACACACACACAGGTGCATATCACATGTATAAACATATACATGTTTATAAATTGTGATTTTGTACTACTGTAGCCACAGATTAAGTATATTATAAAACAAGATACAAAATGTATCTTTTTTGTAAAGATACAAAAATGGAAAATTTAAAAAGAAAAGCTAAACTATCTATAGAAGTTCTATTAAAATTCCAACATCCTCTCCCACCTCCTGGGACGCCCAATCTCTCCTGCCCTGATCTACTTGTGTCCTTCCTGGAGCACTTCCCACCTTCAAACAGATTCTGAAGTTAGGGATTTAAAACTTCTGCATTCTTCGGGGCAGGGAAATCAAGCTGGAGGAACCCAGCGACTGCATCCCTAGGATGGGGGTTCCTTCTCCAAACCCACACGCTTCCCAGAAGGGTGTTTCTAAATAAACAGCCTCCTGTCAAACTGGGAAAAAATACAAATGCGTTAAGAGAATGTACTGGGAGATGTTTCTGGAATAATCTGGAGACATTAACCGGGAAATGGATTCTGTCTGAAGCTATATATGGGTAATTGCATTGATCCCGTCAAACAAGCTTTAAAGCTTTAGAATAGGTATTTAATGAGAGAGAGAGAATATGCCAGAGCCTGTTAGGAGTGGTCACAGCCCTTGTCTCAATCCGCATGGCTCCTGGAGGAGATGTGTCCTATAATATCCCCATCTTAGAGATGATGGAGTGGAGGCAAGTCATCCAGCCAGGCGGAGTTTCAAACCCAGGCCTGTCCAATTCCATGCTGTTCGTGTGTTGCGACATCTCTCGGCTGACATGCGCGCGGCCGGGTGCCATGGGGCCCTGGCTGCCCCAGGACGGCGCGTCTTGGAGCAGACCGTCCGTGGGTCTGGGAGGCAGACGTGTTGGAGTGTGGGCTTCTGGGCTGTGGTGTTGGCCGCAGTCCAGGCTCTGTGCTGACTGCAGCTGGAGGGGCGAGAGCCCACTGATTTAGGGCCCATCTGGACGGACAGCCGACAGGAACGGGGCTGCTCCAGACGCTTGGGGAGAGTGATAAGCGCGGCCTCTGGGTGCCCCTACATTCCTGGACAGTGACGTTGTTGAGGAAGTGGTGGTGTGGAATGCCTCGGCAGGCAGGTCCCCCTCTTTCCCGCCCCTCCCTGCTGGCTGTGGCCTCCCGGGACCCCTGAAATCAGTGGTGACTCTTCCAGGGAGCTCTGACTCCTCCCACCCCAGACTCCAGGGGGCCTGGAGAGTGGGCCTGGGGGCTGCTTATCAAGGAAGACCTAAGCTTCAGGGACAGGGCTCCTGACCCAGGAATATGGGAATCCCCCCACCCCAGGAGACATTGCTTGGTCACCTCCTACTTGTTTTCTGAAAGTGAGGACCAACCCCAAGCCCAGCCCGTTTTCCACACTGCACAAAGCCTTTCTTAAGCCCTCATCCAACCATGTCCTTCCTCTGCCTACAGCCTTCTATAGCTCCCCACTGTCCTCAAATTAAGTCTAAATCCTTTCTCTTTTTGGCTGGAAGGTTTGGCCCCTGTGGACCTCCATACCTCCCTCCTCCCTAACCTCCCCAGCCCCCACTCCTCTCAGACACACCCACCCACCCTTACTCTATCTTTTTGTTCCATGAAAACACGTGGTCCTCAAATGCGCTTGTGCCTTGCTCACCACCAGGTTTTTGCACATGCTGATCCCACACCTGTCACCCTCTCCCCACTCACCTTCTTCTGACTCAGTTCAGCCCATCTCCACTTCTTCCCTGCGGGAAGACTGCCCACATCCCACCCCTGCCTGGCTCGGGGGCCTCCTCGGGACTTCCCTTGGCAGCCCTGGTCCCCGGGAGGTCTGTAAGGACAGGGATGGTATCCCCTGTTCACCACGGCTCTCGGCACCTTTCACACAGTGGGCGGCCAATAAATATTTGTGGTTGGCAACGGATAGTAGAGACCTCATTCCACTGGGGTCTGTGATGACAACTCCAGTTTGTGACACACCCCTGCTCCCAAGTAGAAGTGGCAACAGCAAAGCGATAGGGATAGTAATAGTCATTTGTATTGTGCTGGCATGGTTCTAAAGCGCTTTGCATATAATCACTACTTTCCTCTTCACCCTGAGGCAAGTGTGATTATTATCCCGTTTACAGATGAGGAGAGCAAAGCCCAGAGAGGTTAGGTAACTTGCCCATGGTCACACAGCTGGAAAAAGGCAGATGTGGGCAGGTTGGCCCGAGTCCACGATATCACCACTCACTGCAAGACCGAGCGGCCAGGACAAGCTCTGGGCAACGAGCAGACGCGAGCATAGGGCTAGCTTGCACCCGCCACGCCGAGTGGTAGGAAGGAGGCAGACAGTGAGTTTAACTCCATACCCAGCCTCTGTAGTCACCAAAATATCAGACCAGAGTGTCATTAATGACCACTAGCCGCTGCCCCAGGCTGTGAGCTCCCTTGGGGTCTTGTCTTCCCTATAGGTGCTCAGCTCATGACCTGGCTCTGTCCACACTGAGGGAACTCGGCTCCATCCTCCACAGGGAGGCCATATATATAATCACGTGTGGACACTGGTTCAATCTCCAGCGCAACCACTAACTTGCTGTGTGACCTTAGACGAGTTACTTAACCTCTCTGGGCTTTAGATCCTTTAGCTGAAAACTGGGCTCATAACAGTGCCCTATTAGGATTTTGGGGAGGATTAAATATGTTAATATGTGTTAATCTCTTAGAACACTTCCTGGCACAGAGTTAGCCTTATGTAAGTGCTAGCAACAGCCAGGTTCCCAACTTTGTCATCTCCTGCCCTTGCAAGAGCAAATCACATCACATGTTCCAATGACTCCCTGGGCAAAAGGATTCGCCTCCTCCCCAGGAAAGACATGCCAAAGCTCACAGCAGAACCTCTAGGAGAACAAACATACAAGCTGGGGTCCCAGCACTGACGCACCGCGCTGTGTGACCTTATCCAAATGGCTTGTTGTCTCTGGGCCACAGTTGCCCCATCTGTACAAGGAACAGGGAGTTGTTGCTCTCTGAGGGTCCTGTCAGCTCTAAACTGAACTCGTGGCCTCTCCATCAGGACCGTGTGGTCTGGAGACGGTGAGGAGATGGTCTTCATCCCCGGGAGCAGGGATTGGCAAGGCTGCCTTGTCTGCTAAGGTCCTGGGTACTTTTTGGCCTCAGCAGGCATCTGGCCAGGTCCAGGGGCAGGCAGCCCAGCAGCCCCAGCTGCCTCCTGCAGGCTGTCCTGTGCCTGGCTTTATGGGGCCTGACCAGCTCCCTCCAGGGCTCATTAGCTGGGCAGCCAGCTGGGGCCCAGGCAGCTCTGTTCCCACCAGGTCCTGGGGGAAGGCGCTCACTCAGCACCTCGTCCCAGCTGGGGCGAGGGGGGGGGCAGTGCCCTGTCCTTAACTCCGTCCTGCCCTGAGGGTAGAGGGGCCAGGTAGGCCTGGGAGGGATCCTGGGAGGGGACGCACTGCCCCGAGGGGTGTGGGGGGGAGACATCCCCTCTCATGTCTTGGCTTCCTCGAACCCCTTCTCGGCATCCCTGGCAGCAGGAGCCTGGGCACGGCGCCACACAGACCCCGGTTCATCCGTGGCTCTGCTACTTGCAAGCTGGGTCTCCCTAAGCAAGCGTCTGCCCCTCTCTGAGCCTCAGTTTTCACATCTGTAAAATGGGGCTTCTACTTCCATTTTGCAGGTTTGCCTGGAGTGTTGAAAGAGGCGACAGTGCAGGCCCGCCTTACAGAGGGGCGGTGGGTCTGATCAGCTGGACCAAAGGTCCTTCTTTGCTTCCTCTCCCTTTGGGCTCCTCCCCTTTGTTCCAAGTCCCACCTTCCACGAGGCCCAGGGCCGGTGGCTGCCTTTTCAGGCTTACACAAGTCACATTCATCTGCTTCTGGGCTTTCACTTCTAGTCCCTCCAGACTGCCGCCTCTTCCTGCCCTCACATCCCTCCCTCCCTCACTCTGGCTCTCTCTCCGCCCCCCTTAATCTTGTGTTAATCTCCTAACAACCTTTCCAACATGGGTTACATCCTTCTTATCTTGGTTAAGCATTTTGGTGAACTCAGGGCTTCTTGTCACTTAGGGAATTTTTCCTGCTGCTTAAAGCATCTGCTCTTACAGATTCTCTCTCTCTCTCCCTCCCCCTCTCTCTCCTTCACTTTCTCTCTCCTCTCTCTCTCTCTCTAGCACTCATGCTTTCGCTCCCTCCCCCTCTATCTCCCTCTCCCTCTCTCTATGGTGCCTGACTGCGCGTGTGTGTGCGTGCGCACGCGCGCACACACACACACACACACACACACACAATACTGCACATCACCGTGGGGCATTCGACGGGTGGGCAGGCATCTGGCAGGGAGAACAGAGAGGCACAGTGTTTCTCACCATAACAGGACTTTTCCTGTGCTCCCAGGGTTCTGTGCACACTGTGTGCACAGCCTGATGTCATCAGTCCCCATCCTCAAACCAGGCTCTGCCTCACCACCCCCAGAAAAGGAGTCACCGTGTGATTCCTGGAAGGACATTCCTCCTTAGCTATCAATTAAGTCATATATGAATAAGACGTGTTTGCACTTCCAACGTGTCCTCTCCCCAGGGAGGAGGGAGGCAAGGGTGTCGTGGACAGTGTCCACCCCTCTCAGAGCAGCCAGCGAGGACAAGACGTGGGCACAAGGGGACGTGGCAGCTTTAGAGCCCGCACAGGCTGGGATCGGCCAAGGCTTCCGGGAAAGGGGGTCTCAGGCTGGGTGGGACGTCGGGGGGCGGGGGACACGCCTGGCAGCAAGGACTGCATGGATAAGAGCGAGGAGGCAGGCCAGGGCAGCGGTGTGACCACAGGGCGGCATGTTTCCATGGAGGGCCATAAAGGAGACAGTAGCTGCCATGAAGGTAGAGGGGGAGTCCGGGGAGGGCAGCTTGAGGCCATCTGATGAAGAGCTGCAAAGCCAGATGGACGTCGCCTCCTTGGGGAAAACGTGCCTTGGCGGCCCCCACCCCAAGTCATTCCATCTCCCCGGAATAGATAGACTCAGATTCGTGAGCCTAGCCCTCCTAAGCCCCATGCTAGTTCTGGTGCTGATGTCCCTTTGCTAAGATTCTGCAGCAAGCCACCCTAGCTAAGCCTCAGTTTCCCCATCTGCAAAATGGGCACACTGATCATAATGTAATATGTGTCAGTCTGGGTTCTGCAGAGAAACAGAACCAATAGGTACCCATGTTAACTCCATATAAATATATCATATATTTGTTATAAGGAATTGGCTCATGTGAGTACAGAGGAGGCCAAGAAGTCCCAGGCTGGGGGTCAGCAAGCTAGAGACCACACAAGTCCACATCTGAAGGTGTGAGAACCAGGAAGCCTGATGGTTGTAAGCTCCTGTCTGAGTCTGAGTCAGAAGGCAGGAGCAGACCAATGATCTGGCTCAAAAACAGACAGACAAAACACAATTCTTTCTGGCTCCATCTTTATTCTATCCAGGCCTTGGGTAGATTGCATGAGGCCTACCCACATTGTGGGTGGGGGGCAGTTTGCTTTCCTTAGTCTGTGGACTCACAGGTTAATCTCATCCAGAAACACCCTCACAGACTGTCCCAGAAATAATGTTTCACCAAATACCTGGGCACCTCATGGCCCAGTCAAGCTGACCATTTAAATTAATCATCCCGTAATATATGCCAATACAATTATGGCTGCCCAGGGAAGCAAACATCACAGGGCCAACACTCAGGGGCTGGATGAATGTGCCACTTATGTCTGGCAGGTTTGGTCAGATCACAGAGACCAAGCGTTGGCAAGCTACAGCCTGCGGGCCAAATCTGGCCTGGCTCTGCTTTTTGTAAATAAAGTTTTATTGGAACACAGTTACACCCATTCATCTGTGTATTTTCTGTGGCTGTTTTCACACTAAAGCGGCAGCATAGAGGGCCAGTGACTGAACCCCCATGGCCTGCAAAGCCCAAAATACTTGCTATCCGGCCCTTGTCAGATAAGTCTCCCCCGACCCCCACCTTTAGGCACATGGTACCTTGGTTTTCTTATTGGGAAAATGGGTACAGTAATAGTACCTTCACAGCATTACTGGGAGGAGTCAGTGGGGCCGGGGAAGGGCCAGGCATACAGCAGGCGCTCCATAACTGGCAAATAGCACTGTGGTTGTGATTGTCTTGTGAAGTGCTGGTGTGACCACCAACCATGATTATCAGAGGAACCTGAGAGGTAGGTTTGGGGTTGGCCTTTGGCTCTTCAGGAAATGGACGCTGCCAAGGAGGGTTGAGGCAGCCGGCGCAGGCTCTGCTGGGATCCTTTCCAATACAAAGGAGCCGTTCCCGCCCATGAGAAATAAAAGGCCAACTGGGGAAGTCATGCCAAGCGTCCATAATCGTCTGTAATTTGGACTCAGCCTCTCAAGGCAAAAGGATTTTGTCAAAGGCTTTTCACGGTCCAGTGCCCCCTTAGCCCAAGGTCACTTGGATCGAGTCCTCTCTGACACATATTTATTATCAGGTGGAAATGACACTTGGGTTTCTCCCAGGCTGTGTGCAGACTCTGTCTCGGGCTGCCTCTGAGCTTCCCAGCAGGCAGCCTTGGCAGAAATGTGGCTGGGAGCAGGGCTGGCCACAGGGTGGGTGTGCCTGTGAATAGCAGTGGCCTGAGGAAGAGTGGGTGGGAGGCTTTCCCTGCTGCCCACACAGCGATGTGCAGTCTACCTTCGGGCAGGATGTACACCGACCCTCAGTTTCCTCACTGTAAAGTGTGCCTGAGAAGTGCCTGTAAACTGTGAACTATGCCTACTTTTATTAACAACCTCCTCATTTCTGAAGTCCCAGGTGAAACCACAGCACAGTAAGAAAACAGGCTCTACAAACAGGCTCTGCAAACAGGTAGGATTCAGCTTCAGCACCTGACCTGATGCTTAGTAGCTGTGGGACCTCGGACAAGCTACCCTACCTGAGACTCAGTCTCACCTGCGAAGTGGCTAATGACAGCATCAACCACAGACAAGGCACAGCTCACACCAGGGGCTCTAGAAATGGCCCCAAAAGGGATGGCATGCCCCGCATAATTCCAAAAGGAATTGAAAAGACTGAGATTGGCAAATGCCACGGAGACAAGAATGAGCCCAAGAGGTACCGGTTTGCACAAAGAAGAGAGAGGTGTTCCCTATTCCTTTCGAGTGGGCCACTGTGGGTTGGGATCAGCCCATGCCTGAGAGGGACCTGAGCAATATTCCAGAGTAGTTAATGCCCTGCTGAGCTCAGACAGATCTGGGTTCTAATCCTCTCTGGGAGAAAGTGAGCAAATGGCTTCACTTCCTGAGATCCTGATCCCCCTTTCATTTCTTTAGTATTTATTTTACCCACTATGATATCGAATGCCTTTTGTGCACCTGGAACCATCCTAGGTGTGGAGATAGAGTAAGGTGGACAAAGTCTCTGCCCACTAAGTGTGTGAGACAGATGGCAAATAAGCAAATGAAGAAATATTGAGTGTAAGATAATAATGCTAAGGAAAAATTAGAGCAGGGTGAGGGCATTCAAAAGGAGAGAGGTGCTGCTCTAGATTGGATAATCAGGGAGACCTCTTTGCAGAAGTGACTCTTGAGAAAAACAAGGGTAATAATAGTACTGACTTTAGGACATTGTCAGGCTTTATTCAGGTAACTAGATAAAGCTCTTACCACATTGCCTAGCACATAGTAGGTACTACATGCGTGCAGGTTGGTGGGTGGATGGATGGATGAGTGGACGGATGGATGGATAGATGGATGGATGAGTGGATGGATGGATATTTGGATGCTTTGATGAGTGGATGGTGGATAGATGGGTGGATGGGGTGAATAGATACATGGATGGATGGATGGATAGGCAGATGGGTGGATAAGTGGATGGATGGGTGGGAAATAAATGGTATTCCCAAATGGCTTAACTAAAGAGATATTAGTGAAATGACCGTGCACAGAGGTGTGAGTAGGGTTTTGGGACTCAACAAGAAATGCTGAGGCACACAGGGACTAGCCACAGAGGAAGATATTACCACTACTGGTCTTGAAGGGCAAAGGGAGTTAAAAGTGCCCCAGAACCAGCACTATGGTCTGCCCAGAGCTATGACTGTAGGTGGAAAAACTCAGCCACTGCCAGAACAAGGGGCTAGGAGGGAAGAAGGAGATCATAAAACCTGAATCTCACTCCCTTCCACCCCCTGATCTCCTCCTGGCACCTGCCATTGATCCTGCTCACCCAGAAGCCAGAGGCTAAGGGACCCCAGCTCATGCAATCCTCGGAGGGCACCCTCTCAGGACTACAGCAAAGCAAAGAAGGGTAGAGAAAGGATCTGGAGACAAAAGAAAAACGACCAGTGCTGATGGCTAGATGAATAAATGAGCAAATGTGTCTAGAAGTCGCTAATTCAGCACAGAGGCTTTGAGACAAGTCAACGTTCCTTCTCCGATCATGAGACTCTTTGCAAATATTCTTTTTTTCCCCTTAAAAATATTCTTATTAATTAGGAGAGGTGACCATCTTTACAATTAAAAAATCCTAGTAACTGAAAAGAGTGAACATCTATTTCTCAGTCATGTTGCAGGTCAGGGGGTATCCTACCAGTGGTGACCCAGCACCTGGCCCCCTTCCTTGCTGGGACTCCACCATCTTTAATATGTGGGGGACGGGAGAGCGGCCAAGTGCACCCTTGCTCAGCGCGGAAGTGAGCCATCACTTCTGCTCACATCCCATTGGCCAGAGCTGGTCACATGACCCCATAGCCCACGAGGAGTCTGGGAAATGCAATCTTCCTTTGTGCCGGGCAAGTTCCATCAGGTTTGCAGAGCAGCTAGCCCGTCTGCTCCACATTATTTCAGAACTCGAAGCTGCCTCACACCCAGAAAGAAATCAAGTCAGCTCTGACGTTAGGCAACTAGATTTAGGAAAGTGGATACAAGCCTGGATTTGGCTTGGATCCAGCTTGGCTACTGGCCAGTTGTGTTAGCATAGACAGGACATTCACTTATCCTTGCCTTTATCTTGGTGTCTCTAAGATGGAGAAGTTCCTGGCACAGAATGACTCCGAGGTTTGTTGAGTGAGTTTACAAGTGTAGTTGTGAGGATTGAAGACTGGGGCAGGGCGGCATTCCACACCCAAAGGACACATCCAGTGCCCTCCACCCATGTGAGCATCGCCCCCTAAGCCATTGGCTCCAAGGGTCCAGGCACTGCCCCCTGGCGGTGAGCAGCTGCTAACAGCCCTGGAGGGAAGGAAGTACGCCTACCGAGACCACATTTTACGATAGAAAAATAAGGATGAGGGCTATTTCCCTGATTTGCGAATTTCTTTATGTACGACATCTTACATCGGTATAAAACTGACATTGCATTTAGGTATTCATTTCTCAAATGGCCTTTATGGAAAAGAATATGACTATGTAGTAGCCTGGGAAAACCAGGCTCCATTCGCTGCCATTGTTGCTGATGGAGACTCTGCCCCAGCTGCAAGTTCGGCCAGGGGCATGATGTTCTGGGGACAGTCTTCGCCCCCCAGATAAGACCCCAGATTAAGGGTGTCTAGTGGTATTGGGAAGGGTGGTTAAGAGCACAGACCATGAAGTCTAAATGCCTGGGTTCTGACTCCTCCCCTCATTCCCTGGCTGTGTGGTCTTGGACTTGTTACTAAACCTCTCTGTGCTTCATTGTCCTTAACGGAGACAGCTGTGGAACTGACTTCAAAGGATCTTTGTGAGTGACTACAAAGGAGCGCTCTAGTACGTGATCTGGGAAATCAGAAACCTTCAGGAAGTGTGTTTATTATCAGAGGAGGGAGCGTCCTTATGGCTTAACATTCATTCGACAGACATGAATCGAACATCCACGGGGTGCTGGTCATTGGGGTGAACAAGACAGATGTGGTTCCTGAGGGCACAGCCAAGACGCAGGGATGGCTGTGGAGGGACAGTTCCACAGATCCCTCTTCAGTGGAGACTTCAAGGAGAAGTCTGGGGTGAGAAGTGGCTGCAGTCTCTGGGGGTCCCAGCTGGGCTCCAGGGTCCCCTGTCTTGTGATCCAAAGGCTCGTTCGTTGTCTTAGGATCTGCAGGGGCATTTCAGGGAGGCAGTGCCCCCGGCCAGGATGTTCGTGCGACCTCAAGGCAGAGAGCCCACAGGCCACAGAGGCAAGAGCCCGCAGGTGCATGGCCAAGCACTGAGGGGAAGATGGAAAGGCCTGAAGGGTGACCCAGCCCCCACCCATTCTGAATCCCAGGCTCATAGGCTGCCGCCCAGCTGTCACCCCTCTGTGGCCTCTGCCTCCTGCTCTGTGACTCTTAGGGGAGCTGCAGGCCTCTGGGGTACAAGAGAGGAGGCTCCATGCATGTCGGTGTCCTACAGGTCAGACAAGGCAGGAGGCAACGTGGAGAGTGAGGCTGCACTGGGGGCCAAAGACCCAGGTCTGTTGCTTGCGGTGCGACCTTTGGAGAAGCACCCTGTGTCTTCAGTTTCCCTATTCACATGGTAGTATAATAACAATGTCACCTCCTAGAGCCCTTGGGAGGGCTGATAAAATGAACAATTTAGCAGGGACAGCTACATGAGTGGACCTTTGTCAAAGGCAGTGCACCAGTCATTAAGTGGCAGGACCAGGCTTGGGAGTGGCACTGGACCGGGTTCAAAACCCAGTGTTACTCATTACCTACCATGAGGACCAGGGCACTTTACCAGACCTAACATCTTGGGGCCTCAGTTTCCCCGTCTATAAAATAGGGATAATGGAAACTGTGCGTGACTCTTTGGTCTGTTGTGAGGGTTAAAAATACTAGATTATAGGCATAGAGCACAGTGCCCAGCAGGGAGCAAGGTCAACAGTCAGTGGGTGTTTTGGGGCATTGCTAAATGCTCGTGACCTTTCCAGATGCTCATGGTAGAGCAGGGAATAGAACAGCTCTCACAGAATTTACGATCAAATGGGAGAGATAATCACAGGTAAGACAAAAGAAACTGTAGAATATGTTACATGCGAGTAAGTAAGGTCCTTACTTTGGAGGAAAGGTAGGCAATTAGAGGGGATAAGGTGTGTTGAAGGGGTTGGAATCTTGCTGGGGTGGCCAGAGAAGACCTCAGAGAAGAGGCGACAGCTGAGAGAGCCCGTGGTAGCAGGGGAATGAGGCATGGAATCATCTGGAGTAAGAGTGGTCCAGGCAGAGGTATGCCAAAGGCAAAGGTCCTCGGGTGTATCCTGGGGGCTGGGGCCAGGGAGGGAGGCAGGGAACAGGATCAAGGAAGTGATGGGACAGATGTGGCCATCATAAGGGCTTTGGCCTTTCCTAAGGGTGATAAATCCTTGAAGGATTTTGAGCACAGCAATGATGTGAGTTGACATGTTTTGAAAAGAACACAGATTGATATGTTCAGTGCAGACTAAAGGGACAAAGTTGGACACAGGGACATCACTAGGAGGCCTTGGTCCAGGCAAGAGGGGATGGTGGTGGCTGTTGAGGGGGTGAATATTTTCATGGCTTAGCTTACCAAACTGTCGGTGCATGCCAGGCTCATAGTAGCCCTTTCCTCCCAGTGGTTGCCCCCCCCCCACCGATGGTTGGTCCTGCCTGCAATGGTTACCCCCCTCCAGACAGATTCACCTTCCCTATCTCCCTCTCCCAGACATTTGTCAGCCGCCCCTTCACCGCAGCCCGGCCAGGGCGAGGGGTGTCAGCGTCCTTCATCTTCCCTGGAACCTCCACTTTCCCTGGTCCCAGCGGCCGGCTTGCGCTGGCTCCGTTCCAACGTGTCTACATCTGTCTGAGACTGAGGGGCCCAGAGTAAACTCCAAATGCCCTCTGGATAACCACAAAATTGTTCCAGCTAGAAGGAGCCTCAAAGAGCCCAAGTCTGGTGTCCCTGATTCATATAAAACAGAGGGTTGGTGAGGGCAAGCCCCCTTGCTCACTGGTTAATTGCGCTGCTGACCAGTTGCAGAACCACATCAGAATTCAAGTCCGGGTCCCAGCTCTGTATTCTCCAGCTCCAGTGGAATGGCCTCCATCCTTTAGCAGAACTGTCTGCCTCCTCCAGGGGCAGACCTCATCTGTCCACTGTGCAAGTCCATGTCCCTCCCTCTACAGACCCGAGCACAGGTGGGTTGTGGCCACATCTCACAGTGACCCTAGGGTCCACTATGACTGCTTGACTTGCTCACTTCCATTGGCTGCGGGGTGGCCAGGTTTCTGAGCTCAGGTCTGCCACACAGGAGGGAAGAAGCATCGGGAACAAGGTGGGATACAGGGAATCAAGGCAGGTGCTGGCACTGGTAGATGGTGGGGGAGGTCTTTGAGTGTTGCCCAGCTCTTTTCACAACTTCCCTGGGCTGGCGCTGTCATGGCACTTGCCAGGACTCTGCTCCCAGCACCCTCGCCAACCTGGTGTCATCACACTGCTAATTTTTGCCCAGGTAACAGGTGAAAATGGGACTCTGGGCCAGGTCTGATTTGCATTTCTCTTATTACAAACTGAGGCTAAACATTTTTTTTTACTTGTTTCAGGAACATTTTTGTCTCAATTTGTACTACTTCTTTATGGAATAAAATAATTAGACCTTTTTCCGTAATACAAATTTCAAGTGTTTTCCCCAGTTTGTCTTTCTTCTTAGCAGAGATTTTTGCTGTGCATTTTTTAAATTTTGTTGAATGCATTGTTATTTTATTTTATTGTTCCTGAATCATACTTTTATTCCATGATTTATTCGTTCATTTATTAAAAAGTTATTTATTGTACACCTACTGCTTGTCAGGTGCAGGAATACATAATTAAACAAGACAAACAAGGCCCCCTTGCCCTCATGGAGTGCAGAATCAAGAAGACAGGACATAAGCAAGAACCCGGTACTTAGACAAGAGACTTACAGAGAGTGGCAAGTACAGTGATGAATATGGACAAGGTGGTTTGAAACATCACAAAGGTTGGAGGTAGACCTGTCATAGATTGCATTAATTATCTATTGCTAAGTAACAGATTGTCATACATTTAGCAGCTGCAAACAACGTGCATTTATTATGCAACAGTTTCTGGGTACTCTGTCCAGGGTCTCACAAGGCTGCAGTAAGGTGTTGGCTGGGCTGCATTCTCAACTGTAGCCTCAACTGGGGCCCAGTCACCTCCACCCTCATTCAGGTGATTGGCAGAATTCAGTTTCTGTGGCTGTTTGACTGAAGGCCCAAGCTTTCTGCTGGCTATCAGCTGGAGATTGCCCTCTGTCTCAGAGGCCAGTTCATAAGGCAGTGAAAGGTGTGGTCCCTCTTTTAAGGGCTTTTACCTGATTAAGTGAGACCCACCCAGAATACCCTCATCTTGGTTCCTTAGCATAATCTAATCACAAAAGTGATGTCCCATCACCTTTGCCATATTTATTGGTTAGCAGGAGTCAAAAATCCCACTGCCATCTAAAGGGAGGTGACTACAAATATGTGCACACCAGGAGGCGATGTAAAAGGGTGCAGCCATTGTGAAAAACAGTATAGAAGTTCCTTTAAAAATTAAAAGTAGAAATACCACATGATCCAGAAGTTCTACTTCTGGTTATTTATCTGAAGGAAGCAAAAGCACGAACTCAAAAAAATATCTGCACCCGCATGTTCACTGCAGCCTTATTTATAATAGCCAAGATATGGAAGTAATCCAAGTGTCCAGCAGTGGATGAACGGATAAAGAAACTGTAGCATATATATGCAATGGAATATTACTCAACCATAAAAAGGAAGGAAATTCTGCCATTTGCAACAACATGAATGGACCTTGAGGGCATTATGTTAAGTGAAATAAGTCAGACAGAAAGACAAATACTGTACGATCTCACTTATATGTGGAATCTAAAAAATAGGAAAAAACAAAACAAAAAAACTCATAGAAACATCAAACAGATTGCTGGTTGTCAGAGGTGGGCTTGGGGGGTTGGGGAGTGGGTGAAGGGGGTCAAAAGGTACAAACTTCCAGTTATAAAGTAAATAAGTCCTGGGGACATAATGTAAAGTATGGCAACTATAGTAAATAATACCGTATTATATATTTAAAAGTTGCTAAGAGTATAAATCTTGAAAGTTATCATCGCAAGAAAAAAAATCTGTAACTGTGTGGTGAGGGATGTTCACCAGACTTATTGCCATGATCATTTCACAATATAAACAGGTATCAGATCATGTTGTACAACTTGAAACTAATATAATGTTGTTTGTCAATTATATCTCAATTTAAGAAAAGAAAAAATTATTGAGAGCTATTCTAGGATCTGTCTGGTGCATAGATTTTGCTGATGAAGGCCTTTCAGAGAGATGACAGTTAAATGAAAACCTGAATAACCAGAAGGAGATGGCCAGGCACAGCCACGGGTGTGGAAACAGCAAGTGCAAAGACCCTGAGGCCGTTACGAGTTTTCAGAAAATTTAGAAAGTTGGGCATGACTAGAATCTATTGATAAGGGAAGGGTGGGATGATTCAAGGCACAAATGCAGTGCACCATACGATGAAAAGAAATTAAATTAAATGAGTGAGCATTAGGGCTTGGACCACAGGGCTGGAAATCAGGAGTTCCAGCCTCAAATCCCAGGCTGGCCCCTCCCTTGCAGGGCAACCCTGCGCCACTCCCTTTCTTCCTCGGCCTGATCCCTGGCCTGATCCCTATCTCTGTGGACTGAAGCGGATGGAGTCCAATGGCCCTGAGGACCCTCCTAGCATGAGCAACCCTAGAGTCTCTGATGGACTGAATGACACCTACAGCTAATTAGCCAATTAATTAATTAAGGCCTGAGAAAGTGATTATCTCCACCTCAGGCTTTCTCACACTTCTTGGATGTCTTTGGGGGAACAGGGAGGACAATGCAACAGAAAGGAATGCAAGAAAACCTGGGGGGACAGGAGCAGGGGCTTTCAATTCCCCGGAATTAATGCACAGTGTTCTGGGCCTTGGCTGGAGTGCTGTGGGTCTGCACAAATCATTAAGCCCCCTCGCCAGGCAGGATACTCAGCACGGGGCCCAATCCTCCTCATTGACAATCCACACAGAGTTAGTTTGGCCCCATGAAGCATGGGGAGATCAGATTTCTCTGCTTGTCCTTGCCATGGAAAAGCAGACATGTAGTGCTGGTCGGGAGTTTTGGGTTTGTTGGGGATTTTATTTTTAATATTTTTAGTCAGTTTCAGAGGAAAAGTTGACTTTCAGTCGACCTGATGCAAGGACAGGATGGGCCTCAATCAAAGTGGGACTCTGTCCAGATTTCCTGCCAGACTATTTCCTGCTATGATGGGTCAGGAGAGAGGGACAGTGGATGTTTTGAACACTTGGTTCTGCTGTGAAGTCACCTCAAAATCACAGAGTTCAAAGAGGAGCCTGGATGAATGCAAGGTATTGAGAGTACCTGCTAAGAACCAGGGTTCAGAAGGGAGAGCTAGATGTTCCTCTGGAGTATTGTCCAGCCAGAGGCCCCGTGGTCTGACAGCCCTCCACTGGCAAGAGATGGGGAATTTGGTAATAAAACATTCCAGGGTGGTGACAATTGATATTGTTTTTGGAAATAGCCTTATTGTTTTTGTGCAATCAACACTTTCCAATTGGTGAGAAACCATAAGGAAGAGAGGGAAGACAGAGAGATGAAGAGGGGGAGGAAGGACAGACATCAAAAAGTGCAAGGAAGAAAGTAAAAGTCATCTCTAATGACCCTGGACTAGTCCCTCTAGACTGTAAGCCCCTTGAGACAGGTGAGACTGTCTTGTCCCCAGAGTCTTTGTTAAGGAGGTATTCCTGCAGGGAAATACATGGTAAGCCAGGGATTCTCCTAGGAGGACCATCCATATCCAATTGGTTGCAAACCATGCCTAACACAGAGAAAGATATAGGACCCCAGTGTTTCCCACACTCCTACCTCTCCAAGATCTGATGTTGTGCCCTGAAAGTGTTGGGCCCTGCCAGCTGTGCCTGAGCCCACTTCCTATAGGCTTGGGAGCTTCCAAGGAGGAAAGGAACAGACAGAGTGTGTGGTTTCTGGGATTCATACAGAAACTGATGGGTAGAGATAAGCAGGGGTGAGAGATGAGAGTATAGGGCTCTGATTTTGATTTGGGCCCTGGGCAAGCTGGTGCCACTTGTTTGTGGTACATAGAAAGGCAAGTGGCATCTGGATGCCCAAATAGGGGATCATCTTCTTCCTATTGTTTTTGTCTCTGATGGTAATCTCCTATTAGGATCTGAGATGTTCAGTTACACAGGGCGAGAGCATGCAATGGCAGAGCACTCCTCGGTATGCTTGATACGCACAACAGGCTGAGGATTTATCCTTCCTCCTTCTCTAAACTGAGACAAGGGAAGCTCTGGGAGTTGAAATGACCTCATCAAGATCACACGGTTACTCAGTGGCAGAGGAAGGATAAGCATGCCAGCCTCTACCCATCTGGCCTTCCCTCTTGTCTCCAGCTTCATTTCTTACCACTCTTTCCCAGGGCTTTGCCTAGCACCAGCTGTGTACCACGCACACCTCCCACCCTGCAGTTCCTCTTCTCCACACTGTGGCACATGCTATTTCATCTTTTGGAGGTTCTTTTCCCTTCCTGGCAAGTTCCAAGTTGTATCTGGAGACCTAGTTAACATGTCCTCCAGGCTGCCTTCCCTGATATCCCACAGTGAAGAAATGTTTTGCCTGTCTCTGCCCTCTATTTGTGCCCTTTATATTTATTGTTGTAATCTCCTAGGGTGTACCCCGAAGTATACTGGTGTGCTTCAAGGGAGTAGCCAATTTCTATTTAACTCTGCTTCCCTAGAGCTTCACAAGATAAATATTTATTGAATAAATAAATGAATTTGCGTTGTAAATATTCTTCTTATAATTTCTGCTAAAGTAGCAACCACCATACCAAGCTGCTTCCTTCAGTACCAGACACATAAGCAGAGACAATGGGAGTGCCAATGTCCTATCACAGAGGTGCTGAGCTGAACTGAACATTTTTCTTTATCCTGTTTCCATGCCACATGACCCCCTCAGTAAACAGATGAGAAAGGCCCACCCCTCTCTCCCAATTCCAGGAAAACAATGTGCCCTTTCTTCCTTGGGCTGTCATGAGCCATGTGATGAAGCTGCTAGCTTCTCAATAATATCCTTTCTAATTGAAACATTAATTATAAATACTTCTCCTAATTTTCTAATGAAATATCCTTGTCTCAAAGTCCATCAACCTTAGGACTGGGAGGTGATGGAGAGGATAAATAGCCAAGAATCCCTAGAAATCATTTGCGGGGATTCAAGGTAGCTTTCTTGATCTCACAGCTGTTGGCCTTGATCTGGGACACCTGGATACTTGTCTTCACAGCCAGCGACTTGCTTGTATGATCTTGGACATGTCAATGGCCTCCACTGGGCCTCCATCTCCCCAACTATAACAGGGAAGGAAATGCACCCTCTCTCTCCCAGGACTGCTGCGAGAAGGCTCCATGCAGTGCCAGACATGCACCAAATGCTTTAGCAGTTATTGTCATAGGTGGAACATCTGGAGCCTGAATGCCTGGGTTTCTAGGCTGGCCTTGCCTCTTAACCAACTGGGCAACCTCAGACAAATAACCTGATGTTTCTGACTCCCTGCTTCCTTGGTTGCCAAAGGGGATGATAATAGCTCTTGCTTCGCAGGACTGTTGTGAAGTTTAAACAGTCATAAATGCAAACTAGCATTTAGAAGGGCGGCAGAAGATGCACAAGGCTGTGCGTGGTACATCGTAGCCGTGTGGAAGCTATGGTTGCATTTATTATCCTCTGCTTTAAGTTACCTATTCTGGATTCTGAATTAAAATTCTACAATATCAGAAACAAAAGAAATCTCAAGAATCATGGGAAGAGATTCTTCCCATTTCTCAGCTGGGCAAAGTGAGGCTGTGAGTGGTTAGGTCAGTTGCTGGAGGTCACAAAGGGCAGCTAAAAAGCAAAGGCTCCCCAGCTCCCAGCTTCCTGCTTCTGAGTCCATAAAGGGGAAGCAGCTGGGTGGAGTTGGAGTAGGGGAGAGAGTGGATAGATTGATCTGAAATCTGCTTTTGACTGACTTTTCCCTGGGATACTACTGCCCCATTGGAGTTGAAGGCTTTCATCTGTTACCTGGTAACAAGGACTTTCCTCTGGGAAGGAGCTGCTCCCTCCTCTTGGTGTTAATCACTGTTCTCCTCACCGCCAGAACCGCAGAGTTCCAGATACAGCTCCTCTTCCTCCTCCAGGACCGAGGAATAATGGGGGCTTTGGGGAAGCACTCCTAGCCACTTTCAGAGAAAATATGAACATGGGAAGAAAGTCAAGACACAAGAACAAGCAATTCCTGAGTGTATTCCAGACTATGAGCCAGTTAGGAGTCCTGCCTGGCTGGAAAGCACATTCTGTTTGGAAGATGGAAACAAACAAGTCAATATTAAAATGGCGATGAATAGAAGGAACTGGGTGTCAGGGCCCCTTTAGATGAGGAGATCTTAGAAGACTAACCACTGACTGCTCACACACAGTGCCTCAGGCCCCCATTCAATCCCCAAACGGATTTTTCCCAGGAGCCTAAGGGTCAATAGGGAAATTAACTCTTGGTGGTTCATCCAAATATCCTGGAATTCCTAAGTAAGTTTGTAGACCAGCTTTTCCCATCTCCACCCCCTGGGAGAATGCTTCAGCATTTCTTTGTGTCTGCATTCAAATTCTGAAACCTCCCTCTACTATTCTCTCCAGTGTGACTTTGGGCAACTTATTAACCTCTCTGAACCTTGGCTAATACTAGGTGGCAATGGTAATGATGCCAAACTCACAGGATTGATTAGAAGAGTCAATGAGATCATGTATTAAAAAAAACACATAGCTAAGGACCCAAAGTGTTCGCTATTACTGATTCTTTTTTCCTTATTCCTTCATCTCCTTCTCTGTCCACTCCTATTTTTCTGTGATACTGCTTTACTCCATCCCCCGATCTTATACCTCTTTCTCTTTCTCCTTTTTGCTGTGCCCTCTTCCTCCTCCTCCTCTCCCCACCCACCTCCCCGTCCTTCCTCTTCTCCTCCTTCTCTTGCTTGACTCTTCCTCTTCTCTTCCAGGTAAATAACACAATGGATTTTACTCCAACAGGGCTAGGAACACAAATGCCCTCCAACTATCTCCCAGTGGCCAAAGCAAGAACACGCTCCGCCCAGGGGAGCAAAGCAAGGAGGTTTGTCTGAGAGACACTGCTGGCCAGCCTCCTGGTGGTGGGTGGGCGGAGGACTCCTCACTCCATTTCCTGGGCACGAGAGGGTGGCTGAACAGGCCTCCCTGCTGCCCACTGGGCCTCCCTTCCTTTCACCAACTTGGAGGACAAATACATTATGGCCATATTGTGGCGGTGCTGGGCGGGGTTTGCAGGTTCCTCTCAAGAGCCGGAAACAAAGGCATATTGCTTCTAACTTATTTTAACAGTTTTCAGTCATATAATTTTCAGTTCATTTGGTTATCAAAAACACACTTTTCCCCCCTTTCTTCTTATCAAAAAGGTGAAGCAGATCTAGGCTGCGCTGGGGGTGCTAGTGGTTTGATATTCTCTTAGTTTTTTATTTTTTTTTTAATCCCCACTAATTTCTCCATGCTGTGGAGAATTTGTCACACGCGCAGGTCTGTTTGATTTCATTAAACAGAATATTTAAGCATAAAAATTGTTTAATCGCCTTGTGTCATTATGAGATGAATTTCATTTTGCATACATTTGCATATTTCATCAGAATTAAGGCTGCTAATATGCAAATGAGAGACAGGTTGCGGCTGAGGTGTTTATTGTAATAGCTGCAGGCTGTTCCACTTGGACAGCTTTCTAGGTGGTGGGGAAGAAGGGGAGGGAGGACGCGGGATGTCTCAGAACACTTCAGGAAGCCCGGGGGTCTCTGGGGCCAAGACGGGTGGGCGTGGCCCACCCCTGCCCTAGGAGACTGACCAATCAGAGCAGGCCGGGCTGGGGAGGCGGGAGGAGGCCCAGCTGTCTGTCCCAAAGGCTCCTGGGAGCCGGTGGACACCAGTGCTGGGGTGAGGGACCCAGGTGAGGTTGGGGCCAGGAGGTTGGCCCAGATGCCCCTCGGGATGGGCAGATGACATTCTGGACGCCTCCACGGCCTTCTCTCCTTGTTTGTGCTGCTGCTTCTTCCTCTGCTTTTTTTTTTTTTTTTTTTTCCGTTTCCTTTGTTTTCTCCATGGCTTTGTTTCAAGCCCTATTGAGTTTCTTCGTACCCTTTATTTCTTCCTCTTTGTTTTTGCTTTCGTGTTTCCTCCTGCGCTTCCCTCCACTCCAAATGGGCTGGCATCCTTGTCTATCGTCTGCTTTTCTTCCTCTGCTTCCTGCCCGCTTTGTGCTGGTTCCCAGCCTGCCTTGCTGGCTCCCTTGTTCTCCTTTGCTCCTGCCTCACTTCTGGTCTCTTTCCTCCTTTCTCCTTCCCGGCCCCTCCCCCCCATCCCGCCCCACCCCCCCAGCTTACCACCACTCTGGAGGGCATCAGCAGCCAAGAATGGCTTGAGCTGAGCTGAGGGCAGGCCTTACTTGCGCAACTGCCCGCCCGCCCCTCCATCTGAAATCCCTGGTGAGTCCCTGCCCTCATGGGAAGGTCAGAGATTAGATAGGTACCCTTTTCTTCTCGAGGACCTGCTCTGCTGATCCCCAGGAGAGTGGGTTCCAAGTGGCCCCCCAGGCACAGATGGAGGAGAGGAGAACTTGGTGTTTGGTGCTTAATGAGCAGTCTGCAAGGTCCTGGAGTAGTTTGATAGAGATGCCATTTTCAGAAGAAAGTGGCATGGATGTCCCCCACTCTCTCCTGTTCTGGAGAGCCGGTGACAGGTCTCACTACTCCCGTAAAGATGACAGGGCGATTTGGAAAAAGACCATCCCTACAGAGCAAAGTTGAAAGGCGGCTTGAGCCAAGGACTGGCCTGACCAAACCAAGCCCCTTCCCTAGGCCTCAGTTTCCCCATCTATCCCTTGAGATTCTCCCCAGACTTCACTAGTAGTTGCGGGCAGGAGATGATTTGGGAAGGGCAGAAGATGTTCATTAAATCAGTCGCTATTTATTGAGCATCTACTACATGCCGGACACTCTGAGCAATGCTGGATACAGCTGTGAACAAGATGGGGCCCCTGCCCCCCGACAACTGACCTTTGGGTGGGGAAGGCAGACCACAGGAGGAAAAGAAACAAGGTCACGTCAAGTAGTGATCAATGCCGGAAGTGGGGACTGTGGTTAGTGGCTAGACTCCACCACCACCTTTCCACTGCTTTCTGGCTCATTTTCTGGGCTAACCACCCCTCACTGGCCTGTGGCCCCTTCCCTTCAGATTACCCAGAGGACCCTGTGGAGATGCACTGTTTTTCCCCCAGACTCTGAGCATCTCCCCAGAGCTGGTGGAGCAGCATCTGCTAGGCTAGGGGAAACCACCCCCCACCAGATTAGCTCTTGAGGCCTGTGTTTTAGAGCCTGAGCAATTAAAGCAGAATTAATTGGCCAGTAGGCAATCACCTTCCAATCCGAACAGAGAGCGAGCAGGGCGGGTGTGTTTTGCTGAGTCAACAAACTGAACACAATGCTCATCGACCGGGGGCAGGGGAGGGGGTGGCTAGGTGAGCTGGTGGGAATTGCAGGCATCCCCCGACTCCTCAGCCCAGCCAAGTACAAGGGCCAGCCATCAGGCTCTGAACATCTCAGCTTTGCTGGCATGGAACTTTCAGGAATAGAACTTTGCCTTCACAACTTTGAAATGCCCAACCCAGGGATGTTTTGAAATTTGATTTAATTTTTAATATCTTTATTCTCTTCCCAATAGCAAAAGCAATACATTTCATATTGACTTTTAAAAATCAAATATTGCAAATATGTATAGCTTAGGAAGCCCTGTAAAATGATAGGTCTGCATATATATTAGCATTTGATAGGGGGTGAAATCTGCAGGAACATACAGCAAACTGTCAACAGCAGTTAGCCCTGGTGTGTGCATGAAGGGGGAAGTAAAGGAGGCTTGGTTACATGTAATGCATTTAAAGGAAAATGGAATGGGCACCAAGATGGATCATGTTGCTTCTTCTTGTTGTTATTGTGGATTATGTTGTTTTGTTTTTAGCATTATAAAAAACCAAGCGTGTTCAAGGTGAAGAGAAAAAACACAGACATGTATAAAAGACTCATACACTCCATCCTCTCGTTCCTCCCCATGAGTGGTGAGCCAGAGATGGAATTCTCTGGAGGGGAGGGGTATGGCTCCTGGGCTGCAGTTCAGGCTTCTCTGTGGGCGGCGTTGTGACCTTCTCCAAGTCACTCGCCCACTCTGGGTCTCAGTGTCTTTGTAAAATCGGGAGTAGACACAGTACCTACCTCAACCTACTAAGAGAAGCACATAAAGAACTTTCCACAGTGCCTGGCACACACCGAGTGCTCAGAGAATAAGAACCACTAATATGGGTTACTGCCAAGGCTTCTGGCAAGGTGCCAGACACACAGGTTTTTAAAGGAACTTGGCAAATCACATCAGAATCCTCTAGGATGCGGGGGCCATCAACATCTCCTTCCCCTATGCTACTGCACCTAAGTAAGATGACAAGAGTAAGGAAGTTCTATTTCCAGGATACCCAATTCTCTAGTGTCTCAGGAGGTGTTGGGAGATTCTCAAAACATGTCGTTAAAAGACAGTGGGAGGGGGCGCCTGGGTGGCTCAGTCAATTGAGTGTCCAGCTCTTGATTGGGCTCAGCTCATGATCTCAGGGTCGTGGGATCAAGCCCTGTGTCAGGCTCCATGCTCAGCACTGAGTCTGCTTCAGATTCTCTCTCTCCCTCTGCCTCTGCCCCTCCCCCTGTTCATTCTCTTTCTCAAATAAATAAAATCTTTTTTTAAAAAAAAGACAGTGAGGAACCCAGAACAGAGAAGAGGTGGTGGCAGGTGAAGGAATACAGGCTGAGACTGATGTGCATCAAAGTTGAGATGACATGGAAAGCTCAAAGGTCCGAGTTCAGTTCCTGGCTTTGCCACTTCCCACCTCATGGGCTTGAGCTCAAACCTTTCCTTCTCTCCCTGGGCCTTCAGTTTCCCCATCTGAGACACGGAGCAAGAACAAATAGCTGATCCAGCACCCACTCGCTGATGGCAAAACATTTTGAATTCATATCATTTTTTTTTCTTTTTGCGAACTTGTATGTCCGGTAGTCAGGGTCCCAGGGAGTCGGGGAGAGTAACAGCGATGGGAGTGGCACCCAGCTAAGTCTGAGTATTTGAGAGTGACAAATGGGGCCCGTGGAACCCTGGACAGAGGGCTGCGTTGTAGGGCCTCAGAGCTCCCTTCTGGAAGCCGGTAGCTGGGTTTCACACAAGTGTGCCAGGAAGCCCTCTGCCTGAAGGTAGGTGTTTGTCTAAGAAGCCGGGGCAGGGGCCGGGCAGGGGCCGGGCGGGGGCCGGCAGCAATTGTACGGAGGAGGCCGTGAAACCTGAGCATGGCCTGCCTGCAGTCAGACGGGGGTCACCAAACCCAGACTAAATAGTCTGGCGGGCTGGGCTCTGGGCTGTCTGGAAAATGATCCCAGGATGGAAGGCACAAGTGGGGAGGGGGCAGGATGGGGGGGCTCTGTCCACAACGCAGAGCCCTGTCTCGGTGGCCACTGTGAGGCTTCTACCTCCCCAAGGTGGGTCCTGACAACGAATGAGATGGAGTTTTTATTTTTCATTTCAGTTTCCTCTTCTTAATGGGAGAGAGGGAGGTGGGGAGCGGTTGAGGGGCAGCCCAGGGCCCTCCCTTGCTTGCCTGCATAAGGCTCCTGGTTGCATGCCTTGCTCTGTTCTTCGGGCTGAGAGCCAGGTCCTCATACCAGAAGGGGTTTGAGTGCTGCTGTGTGGCCTTAAGCTGGTTAAGTAACCTCTCTGTGTCTTGCCAAAGTAGGGACAAGCTTGTGTGCCTATGCTGATTGAGACCCAGTCTGCATGAGCCTTGGGGGTGGGGGTGGGAGGAAGGTGCCCCCTCCAGGCAGAAGCCATCTCCTGGATTTAGATTGGCAAGTCAAGTACCTGGACCAGTTGCCCTTGAGCAGTGAACAACTTGCTTAATTGCATGTGGCAGTTCTGGGCAGGAGCTTGAAATGAGTAAAACCTAGTACATTCTTGACCACCCGCTTGGGGCCAGTCCCCGCCCTCGGTGCTCTAAACCTAATACCAACATGAGGAGATGTTCTTTCCCTCTTCTTACAGGTGAAGAAATTGAGGCTCCAAGAGGTCAAGAAATTGGCCCAAGTTCACACAGCCAGTAAATGACAGCACAGGAACTTGAGCATATAAGTCTCACCCTAAAGCCCTTCCTACCATGCCTCACAGACTAATTTCCATGCACATCAATAATTTCTTCTAAGGCACCAGGCTTTGGTTGAAACATCACCTCTTCAGTTCATAGCAACTCTATTCACAATAGCCAAAAGGTGAACACAACGCAAGTGTCCGTCGGTGGTTAAATGGTTATACAAATTGCGGTACGTCCATACAATGGACTAATACTCAGATGAATAAGGAAAGACATCCTGACCCTTGCTACAACAGGGATGGACCTTGAAGACAATCGTGCTAAGTGCAGTAAGCCAGACACGAAAGGAAAAACAGTGTAGGAGTCCATGGATACGGAGCACTTAGAGTAGCCAAATTCATAGAAACAGGACGTAGAATGGTGGGTGCCAGGGGCTGGGGGCAGGAGGGGTAAGGAATTATCATTTATTGGGCACCAGGTTTCAGTTAGGGAAGATAAAAAGTTCTGGAGTCTGATGGTGGGGAAGGATGCCCAACAGTGTGAATGTGCTTAATGTTGCTAAACTGTCCACTTAAAAATGGTTAAAATGGTAAATTTTATATTATATATGTTTTACTGCAATAGAAAAAAATGGCTTCTTTAGGGAGGTGTTTGTGACTCCCCACTGACCCCCAGACCACACTGCTCCCACAGAGGCCGCTGCTCCCCCTTTGCACCCACTGTACCCCACAAACATGGGTTTCATTATCTCCAGGCTCCCCTCTGGACCCAGAAAAGATGGTGGCCTTGCCTGCCTCCATGACTGTAGTGTCCCCCCGGGGCCAGCAGCGCCTGCACCCGCCAGGCATTAGGAAAATAATTCTAGCAACTGCAGATGAACAAGAATTCTGTCTGTTTAAATGTATCTGATGAGAAAAGAGTGTTTTCACTAAGGAATAGGAAAATCTGGTTTGCCAATTCACACCGGAAAAGCTCAAGTGTTGTGCTTGTCTTGTGGGTGAAGCACCAACACCCACAGTTTCTTCTGGAAATTCTGGAGAAGCCCCTCCACATCTCCTCCAGGTTTCAATGCTTGCAGAGCATGACCAGTGCAACTGGGGCACAGTGACCTTGCTCTGTTCCTCCGCAGATCTGAACACAGAGCACATTGTCCTCCAACCCTTCCCAGCACTCAGGATCCTGGCTCTGTTTCCCAGTGCTCAGCAAGCCAAGCAGAGGGTCACAAAATCCAGAGGTGGCCCGGTTAACATGATGCCTCAGTCCTCCTAATGCCGGCCCTTGGCTCTGCCTCTTCCAGACCTCAGAGCACCTCTCTCTGCTCCAGGCAGTTTTGGAGTCTTCCTGCAGATAGCCAACAGGTATGGAAAGATGGGACATCATGAGCCCATTGCAGAGGTGGTGAAACTGAGGTCTGAGCAGGGATGACAAGACATTCGAGCTGGAGAAACACATCCATTCATTTTTCAAATATTCATGAGCACTTGCGGGCATGGGGCTGAGTGCTGGAGATATGATGTCTAGAGAGGGTGTCCTGCTTTTATGTGACTCGGAGTCCAGGGGTGGACCCAAATGTGCAGCAAAGTCTCCCAAGTAGAAGGAAACTGGGAACCTGGATAAAGGCTGAGAAACAGAGGAAACGGGAGCCGGGAGAGCTGATGTAATAGGAATGCTTGATCTCCTCTGGGGAGGTCCCGCAAAGCTTCCCTGAGCATCCTCAGATTAACGCTCCTGATAATCAGGCTGAAATCAGATCATGGATGGGAGGCAGAGAACTTTCCAGACAGGGGGAACACCATGTGCAGAAGCTGATATGGTGGACCAAGCCACAACCCCTGCAGGAAGGACTCTAATTGGTGGCCTAGGCCCAGGAGAGGCCTGGAAGGGGCTCACAGGGGTGAGGCAGGACTGAGCTTGTGTTTTGAAAAGATCAGTCTTTGCTGAGTGCACATGCATTGGAGGGGCCTCGGGGGCAGAAGGGAGATGCGTGATAGTGGCCTGCCTGGCACAGGAGGGCAGCAGGGACAGGGGAGGAGAAGATGACAGATTTCGGGGGGGGGATTTAGGCAGGGAAATCTCCAGAATCTTCTGGGTAATGGGGAATAAGGGAGAGCAGGGGCGCAGGCAAGAGACACTACCATGATGGGGACCTTGGGAGAGGCAGCATGGGGTGGAGGACAGAGGAAACGTCTCAAAATGCTTTTGGAGGCCAGCTAGTCAGCACCCTGTTCATTTGCAGATGGGGAAACAGAAGTACTCAAAAGCAACCATGCCTTTCTTTTTTTTTTTTTTTTTAA
>NW_027397134.1:1981692-2004998 GCF_003265705.2 Callorhinus ursinus
TTTCTTTTTTTTTTTTTTTTTAAGATTTTATTTATTTGAGAGAGAGAGCGCACAAGGGGGAGGGAGGGGCAGAGGCAGAGGGAGAAACAGACTTCTTGCTGAGCAGAGAGCCTAACCAGTGGCTCCACCTGGGGACTCCAGGATCATGACTTGAGCTGAAGGCAGGTGCTTAACTGACTGAGCCACCCAGGTGCCCAGCAACATTCCTTTTCTAAGATAATGTAGTGAGGCCGCTGTTAAGCTGGGAGCAGAATGCAGGTCCCATATGATGAATGATTAGACATCAGCTACAATCCAGCTGGACAGAAAACATTCATTCATTCATCCATCTATCCATCCATTCAATAAACATTTCTTATTCTACTTCCATACAGATGGAATACAAAGATGAACACATCCTGGTTCCGGCCCTCAAGGATTTCTTGGTGGAGAAGACAGACACACAGACTTGCCATGATCACCGGGATGGGTAAGGACCCAAGGGGAATTCACTCCAGCTGTGGGAAGTGCAGAGAAAGGAGTATTCATTCTTGCTTGGGGGTCTTGAGAAGCTTTAAGAAGGTTGTGGTTTTTTAGCTGAATCTCTAAGTATGTGTTTGCTGGTAGAGCAGAGAGGGGAAGGACAGTCGGGCTTTGGAATGGCATGTGCAAGGCCCAGGGGCAGGAAACTGCACAGGGCGCATTCAGGAGTGGAAGAAGCAGCGGTTTCAGTGAAGAGTGAATGCAGGAAGCAGAGCTGGCCCCGGGGCCCAGGTCAGATGGGCGTGCTCTGCAGGTGGACCTTGGCTCGCAGGTAAACCTCCCTCCAAGCCCACTGTACCAGGACCAGCCCTGCAGCAGATAGCTTTTGGCAATGACATTGTTAACTAGAAGCCCCCTTTGCCCAGTAAAATATTAGTATCCTCCAGAGTACAGAAGGATGTGACACTCGCTTTTCCCATGTGCTATTGCATGACCTCATTTAAAACCAAGAGGCAGCTCAGGGTCCTGGGTGACAACGGGAATCCGGAGCACAGCTCCCGGGGTACAGACCCCAACTCTGTGGGACCCTGGACAAGTCACCTCACTTTCTTGGTTTCCTCGTCTCTAAAACGGGGATAAATCTAGGATCGGGAGGACCAACACGTGCAAAGTGCTTAGAAGAGTACGAAGTGGGACTCATTCAATGTTAGCTACATTTATTGATTTCACAACAACTCTATAAGAAACATGCTTTTGATATCATCTCTAAAGATGAGAAAGTTGTGGATGTATAAAGAACATAACTTGACCAAAAGTTCACAGATGGAAGTTGATAGAACTGGGATTTGAACCCAGGTCCTTGGTTCTTAAGTGCTCTGCTTCCCTGCATCTGATCTAAATCTTAAAGTCAGGGCTACATGCTGGGGATTCTAGACCAGGGGATCCAGTTTCAAGCTGGAGAAGGACATAGTCGGCCTCCATTAATGCAGAGCTGGTGTTGGCAGGCCCATCCAGGGACAACGGGCTTGACATCTGAGCCACCACAGTTGCTTTTCCAGAACTGGGCATGGCTGTGGCAGGAACGCAAGCTCCAGAGACAGGGAGCTGTAGGTTCAGATCCTAGCTCTGACCACTCCTGGCTGAATGACCTCGGACGAGGCACCAACATCTCTGAGCCTCAGTTTACCCATCTGTGAAGTGAGACAGCTGGCCAGCACCTACGTGATCCCTTAAGTCATAAAAGTCTGTGTGGCTAGTTCAGAAAGAGACATCATTATGTCCCCTTGATACCTGCCGTGCTGCCCTCTGGGGACGCCTAAATTCTCTGAGCGGCAAGTTTACTTGCCTGATAGAGTAAAAATAAGCTGTGCCCTGCCTCCCTGTCAGAGTTAGTGTGTGTGTGCAAACAACATGGCTTTGGAGCCTGGCGGCCCTGACGTTCGTTCCAACACCTGCCCTTCCCAGCTGATGCCTTTGGGCAAGTCTGAGTCTCAGAGTTCTCGTCTGTAACGCCAGCACACTAACTCCCAATTTTGCAGCCTTTGATTGAAGAATTAGAGGAAACATACGCTTAGCATCTGGCACACAGTAGGCAGGCAGTTAATAGGAAATAATGGTCATAACAGCAACAAGAGCTAATATCCCGGGGTGTCTCCTTTGGGCCAGAAACCGTGCCGTCATGACGCACCCTGAGCCCCAGCCTGATTCAGGCAAAACACGCCAAGGTGCTTTGTAAACGGTGACATCCTGTGTGCACACGCGACCCCAGCAGAGTCACTGGGTGTCCCTCGCAACCTCCTTAGGAACAGAGACCCTGTACACAGAGCCTTCACAGTCACCACCAATGGAGGGGTGCACACCTCTTCACCCTAAAAAAATGTTCTTTTGTTAGAATTCGAGACTCTCACAGTGGAGCGAAGCCATCGGCCGCTCCAGCAAGGCAGAGATAGAGCGCCCGTTGGATCCCTTTCAAGTTCCAACAGCACGTAATGACGGCCTTTTCCTCCACCCATAAACCACATATGGAATTAATAGCACTGGCATCAAACCAGACCAGGTTGGGTTTATTCACCAGAAACAATGAGACGTTAAGAAACCAAGGCCGGGAGAAGCAGAGAAGGCTTTAACAAGCTTCTAGGTGGGATTTTTTTATGCCCCCCTCCCTGTTTACTTTATTGAATCTGGTCCTTGCTGATTTGGTTACAGCCTGTGATTTCAGTTTATGATTCAATAAGCCATTTGAAAGCTTGTAAATAGCACGGTTCTGCTATCTGCTCCCTCCTCCCCAAGGGGGTTGCTATTGAGGAAAGGGGGAGCTTGCTCGCCCTCGCAGCTGGTTGGGCAACCCTCGGAGGGATGGTTGCATTGGGCAACCCCAATGAGGGGTGGGATGTTGAGCAATGTGGACCTGAGGTGGGGTCTTGACCATTGGTTAAGGTGGACTCAGCCTCAAACACCGACTGGAAAACAGGGACCCGCCAATACACACAAGGACTTCTCCCACTCCTGACATGACCATGTCTGGGCGTTCCTGATCCTCCTCATCACAACCTGGGTTGGGGAGCCCACTGGCACAAGCCTGGCCCATCCTTCGGGAGCCCATAGGAACCAGAAGCTCTGGTTCACAGATTCTAAGCAAGTCCTCACAGCCAAATTTCTCAGAGGATCCTCTACACTCCCTATGTCCCTCCCTCACCTCTCCCTACTCCCCAGCAGACTGGCTCCCTGGCTAGCCTGCTGATCCTAGGAGGAGGATGAGAGATACATGACACAGGATCCCACCCCCACACAAGCCTGGTCTAGTGCAGCAGATGCACACATGAACCCAGACGAGATGAGCCCCAGACAAAAAAACGCTCAATAAGATATTGTTGCAGTAACGTGCTGATTTGGGGTGGTTTGTTCTGCAGCCATAACTAACCAATACACCATCTGCTAGGGGCTTTTCAACTTTGTTCACCAGATGACCAAATGAACTGGTGAATGGTGCAGTTCACTAAATCACTGGGTCCACGAGTTGGAGAGATCTTAGTGGTGGGATTCTGTGTTTTTGGGTCTCTGTGGCTTAAATTCCTGGAGCAGAAGTCAGGCATGAGTCTCTGCAGGGGAGCAGCACAGTCTATGCGGAAAGATCCAGGCTGATCTTTGCCCCATCCAGGATTCCCCTTTGCCTGGTGCCAGGCAGCTGCGTGTGAAGGGAAGTGGAAGCTGAGGTGTAAATAGTTAAACTGGGATATCTCTTCATGATTCCTCTACCCACAAGAAAAAGTCCAGATGCCATGGTGGGGGAGGGTGTTCCTCCAGGCTCTAGCTTTGTATACCTTGCGGCTCTATGTCTTGCTGCTGCAGCACCATACCCCCTGAGGCGGGGCACACAGTTCTGCTAACTGGTCTCCAAACACACCATGCTTTTTCATGGATCTCTGCCTTTGCTCCTACCACATGCCTTCCCGGATATGTCCTTCCTCCTTTTAGCTACCTAATGAACTCCTGCTCACACTGCAAAACCCAGCCAACATAGCCCTCTTGTGAAGTTGTCCCCAAACTTAGCTTACTCTTCCCATGATCCTGGAATCATTTGACAGCATGTCAGATCATACCCCATTCTCCCAACTAGACTGTGAACTCCTCCAGAACATGCTCAGTACAACTGAAGACAAATGAAACAGTGAGCAAATGTGTGATCGGTGGCGGGGTAGGGGGTACCTTTCCAACAAGGTAGGATGGTTATGTGCAAATGCTATGGGCATTGGAATCAATAGATCCTGGGTTCATTGTTACTCCATGAAACGAGGCTAGTTCCATAGTTTCTCAGGTCTCAGTGTCCCCATCTATAAAGTGGGACCATAGAGTAATGATGTAATGGCATACCATCCCCCTGGCTCCCTCCCTTCCCCCTGCCAGGGGATTCAACAGCCCTCCTCTTCTGGGCAGCCCTGCCTCCTTTGCCTCCTACCCAGCACCTCTCCTGGGGTGGGAGGTCCCAGGAAGATGGGAATCAGAGAGAAGCTGGAGCTCAAGATTCTCTGAAGATCTCTGAAGATTTTCTCTGAGAATATCTCTGTAAGCTATGTGATGCCGTCATCATACACTAATGAGAACCTTCTGTTCATAGGCTCTCACAGCAGTCAGGCCGGGTGGATACTCCCATTATCCTCCTTTTACAGGTGAGGACACTGAGGTTCAGGGAAGTGATGGTCTGGTAAGATCGCTTCCTTGGGCTCCCCCCACCACCCTTCCCTTGGTCTGAGGATCTTTTATCTTTGATCTTGTATCTCTGTGCAGCTAGTCATGGGGAAACCATTTTTTGGTTTGGAACTGATCTCAATGAACCCCTGATTTGTTTTGCCCAGGTTCCTAACTGCTTCTGGGAGACCAAGGGGAAGAAAGTGGGAATCAAGGCCCAGAAGAGCTCCTGGGGCCTGCAGTAACCTTAGTGAGGTGCTTCTGTATGTGTCAGCATAGCGTGATGGGTTGTCCCCACTTCCCAGATTCCCGCACTTGACAGACATTTCTCCATTGCCTAGTGTTTGCCAGGCTCCGTGCCGAGAGGAAGAGATGCTGAAATAAATGTCACTGTCATGCCCTCAAGAGCTTCCCAGTCTGATGGCCTAGGCAGCCATGAAGACAAGCTTCTAGAGGCCATTTATCCAAAGACTGTAGTTAATGACATTTGGGAGTGAAAAGCCATTAAGGCGTCATCTTGATGCCAACTCCAGTCAATTGCTCATGGCTGCCTGGAGGCTCCAGGGCTTGAGAAGAAAGGTGCTAAGATTGATTAGCAATGTCTGCCATGTGCAGAGCTGGGGAATTCTGGCCTGTGTACCAATTATCCGCCACCCCTGCTTGAGCAAATGCCACTCTTACTAGGCATGGCAGCCTACCCAGTCAGCAGGATTGGAGAGAGCCATAAACAGTGACCATTTCTCCAATCCCCATCTGATATAGGCTATAGAGTCTTAGAAGAAGGAGGAATTCCTGCCTTTGGGAAAATCTAGAAGGCTCTTCAGAGGTACTGACAAGTGAGCTGAGTTTGAAGAATAAGATTTCAACATTTATAAGTGGATCCACTGGCATATATTGAGCACCTACTGTATTCTATGTATTTTCTAGGTGGGGAAGATAGCACGGAGGACATTCCAGGCAGCCTGACCAGCCAAAGCAATGGTACTAGGGACATCTTGAAAGCGGTATGGCAAGGATGACCAGAGAAAGGAATGTGTGAATAGCTGGGAGGGGCAGCTTGTGAAGGTTTTGGAGTTTGGAGTTGGCTTTCATCCCACAGACCTGGGGAACAAGGGGGGGACCTTGCACTTGAGCACAATTTCTCTGGCTCCTTGCAGAGGGGCCACCAGTGAGGGAGTGGCTGCCAGGCTGAGGAATCTCCTCCCTGAGTGTTCTCACCAGGCCGGGAGAACCAAGCTCTTGCAGCCATGGGGACGCACTGCTATTTTAAGCCACCTGCCAACAGCCTGCCTGCCTCCCCCGCTGCTGCCTTGACATGTAGCTCCTGACAGAGAGCCCCATGTCGCCCCAGCAGACAACTCAGGGCAACCAGATGCAGAGGCACACCCAGGCAGGTGACAGCTGTGGGGACCACGACTGCCTTCTCACCCTAGCATCCCACCCCTAGCACTTGGCTTCCTTGACCTGCCAGCCTCGGGGGGTGGGGGCTGAGAGAAACCCATCATCCTGCCCAGCTCAGACAGGGCAGGAAGACCTGGGTGCTAGCTGCTGGTCTCATGTATCCTTGCAGTGTGACTATGGTAAGGCTCTTCTCAGAGCCTCAGTTCCTTGTCTGTAAAATGGGTATGATGATGAAATAATCAGACCAGTGGGGGAGCTCTTCATGAGGCATCTAGCACAGTGCCTGGCACATAGAAGACACGTGAGGGAAGGGAGAGCACCTATGCCAACCATCTCCACTCTCCCCACCGCCTTCCTTGTCTTATTCATCACCACCTGACGTTACCTTAGGCATTTGCTGGACCGTGACAGCAGAGGTTTTGGATACCTAGCCTCTTTGAACAGTGCCCGACACATGGTAAATGCTCACAAATAGCTATTGAACAGGAGGAATGGTCCTTGTGAAATAGCTTCACTTCTCTAAGTGTTTTTTTTTTTAATCTGAAAAGCATGTATTTGAACAGATGAGCATTCATCCATCCATCCATCCAACCATCCATCCATCCATCCATCCATCCCTTCATTCACCCATGGGTCACTGAGGGCCTACTCTGCACCAAACACTGTGTGAGGCTCTAAGACCCCCAAACTCTGCAAACATGTGTGACCCTCGTTAGAGCAGGAAATCAGGACAGCACCCATTTGGGTTAAATTTCTAATTCTAAAAGTGGACCAAATTACAGAGATTTGATCTCAAAATGGGTGCATCTTTATGCAGTCTCCTTGTCATTCATAAAGCAAGAGCCAGCCTATTGCCATTGCCTGCCTCCACCAGGTCCAATCAGGGAGGGAGGGGAAGATTAAGGATGATGGTGGTCACCAGTCTAAGCAGGGCGAGGGGAGCATTCGATGATGGAAAGACAAGTGTTTTTCCGGTGCCTACAGTTCCCAGAGAAACCTGGGTCCACCTATCCTGTTGGGAGAAAGTTAGCAATTCCACAGGCAGTTTCTGGAACATGCCATGCATTGGCAAGGATCAGAGTGTGTCCTGACAACTTGGGTTGACTTAGAGAGAGAGGGAGAGCCAGGAAGCTCTGCCTGCAGAGTGGGGCTGAGTGGGAGTGGCTCTTCCGAAGCAGGTACAGACCCCCTCAGAGACTGGCTGGTCCTGGCCCAGATACCACTCTAACCCTTCCCAATTATATTTCTCAAGGCCAACTACACTCTGACATTTCAAATATAGCATCTGCATCCAAAATTCAAACTTTTACGTGACAATCCATTTTTGACTATTGTGGATCAGAGCCTGCCGTGTCTGCAGCTAGCCTGGCTTCAAATTGTGGCTCTGTCCTTGCCCAGCTGTGTGACCTCAGGCAAATTACCTAACTTCTCTGTTCCCCCCTTTTTTTTCCATCTGTGGAACAGGGATAACAATAGTACCTGCCTTATCAGGTTATTAGAAGGAGAAAATAGGTTAATATATATAAAGCACTTTGAGTAGTACTTGGTACTATAGACATTGGGTAAAAAATCGCCATTTAGATTATCACTATCATTTGATTTGTAGACTCTGGTATCATTTAATGAAGAGCCCCGTGTGGAAACTAAAAGGTATAAGTAGTTGCATTTGCTTGGGGCAGTGGGATGAGAGGTTCTGATTCCCAAAAGAGATTGTTCTGGAGACTCCATCTCTGACAGTATTAGACATCTACACCCCAGCTGTGGACTCAGGGTGGGGGCCACTTGCTCCACCACCCCTTGACACCTGACTTGCCCATGTGATTTGCTTTGGCCAATGGACTATTAGCAGACACGATACAGGCAGAAGTTAGGGGTGTGGCTGCACCTTTGGCATCAAGGAGCCTCCTCCTCCAGGCTGGGCCCTGGAATGAGGCAAGTGGAGCAGATCTGACCCAGACCTGCAGTCTGCAGCCAAGCTCAGCTGAGCACAGCCAAGATCAGTGCAAGACTGACCCGACTGCAGACCCCTGAGCAAGAAAAATAAATATATGTTATTGACAGCTACAGAAATGTGGAGGCCATTTGTTACACAGCATTATCATGGTAACAGCTAACTGATATATCTGCAAATGCATTGTCATCAAGGAGTTCTTGTCATTAAAAGAGACCATACATGAAAAATGTTTAGTTCAATTGTGGATATATAATAAACCTTCAACTAACTTTATCCTCCTCCTCCTCCTCCTCCTCCTCCTCCTCCTCTTCATCATCATTCCTTCTCCCCACAGCAGAGCCAAGGCTCTCTCTTCTCCTAACCTGAGGTCAAGTGCCCTCCAAGGGCCCAGCACATACCCCCACCTGCTTCCCAACCTGCGTCTCCTTGATGTTCTGAAGAAATGAGAAAGAAGTGTTAAATTTGTTCTTGGCTACTTTTCCTTGCAACTCCCAGAGGCCCTGCTTACAAACTGAATCAGTTATCAGCTAGTTAGGCTGGCGGTCCCCGGAGGTGCCGCTTGAATACAGATAGGGACCCATGCATTATTCAGTGCGAAGACGGGGAGAAATGAGCAATGCGTCCAAAGCCAGAACAGCAGTGGCAGTAAGGGAATAATTAGCGAGCTGTCACTTGTCCCTGTCACTGTTTCCTCCCTTAACACATGAGGGAAAATAAAAAAATAAAAAAATAATTTTTTAAAGGAAGGAGAAAAAAGGCAGGGAAGATCATCTTGCTTCTCGAGGCAGCTGGTAGGTTAAAATGTGACACGAAAGAAGCTTGGAGCAAGGACTCTGGTTCAGCTCACAAAAGCCATGGCCTGAAGACCCCCCCAATATTTTATCGAACTCCCCTTTCTGCTTGATGATTCATGGGCACTGCCCCAGCCTTCCATTCACATTTTCTGCACGTTTCCATAGCACTGGGAATTAATTTCTCCCCTATAAGGAGGAGGTGGGGATGTTAGGAGGGGGTAGGAGGAGGAGACGTGAGGGGCAGAGCCACCCAGGCCTGCAAAGGTTTGAGGTGACCTTCCAGGAGGAAACTGGGATGAGGTTGACAAGAGCTGCGCTTGGCTCATTTGGGGACTGTGCGATTTGATTATTCATGAGTTTACGCACACAGAAAGAAATCATTTTGTTGCGTGACTCCTCATCGTTTCTTGTGGAAGCTATTTTTATTTATCTATTAATGTCTTGTTAGATTTTTTCTTTTTTTTTTTTTTTTTTTTGGTGGCGTGTGCTGGTTTGCCACTTGGGGTGTTTGAGCCAGACATGTGAGGGTCTGAGATGTGCTGATGGTGAGGCCAGTTTTCTCGAAGACTTCCCCTCACTTTTCTCTTGCAAAAAATTGCAAAAAGGGTAGTGTTGGGGGGGTAGGGTTGGAAATATTTGCTTGCTTGATTCATGCCTCTGCTTCCCATTAAAAATGAGCTGGCTACCTTTGGGCAGGATGGTTGCTTTCTGCAGTTCTGATTGCTATGAAACTCAACAAGATGGACTGGTGAAGATGCTTTGTAGAAGAAGAGTCAGAAAGTGGTCATAGGAGGAAGGAGGGCTACAGAAGGAGCATAAGGCTAGCTAAAGCTGAGGGGCTCTTCAAAATCAGGGCCCAGTGGGAATCAACATTGTCCTTGTAGGACTCCCAACTGGTAAACAAGTCACTCTTCTTCATAAAAATCTGTCAGCTTCCTTACTGCATAATGAGGGTCACTCAGGGATGGAAGATTTTGTCCTCAAAGTCCAGAGAGAAATGGAATTCTTACATGAAGCCACTAGCCCAGATTTAACAAGTCCATGGCATGCATACCACTGATTCTTTACCCAGTGCCCAGGGCAGACATCACTAATCAATCCCAGACTACTTGACCCACTACAGCCAGCTAAGTATCCCCAAACAAAGAGCTCTGTGCTGTATGAGCTCCCTCAACCCACCTCACCCTTTCAGACTCTAGACCTCCTTTGCATATGTTGTTCCTTCAGCCTGGATTGTCCCTTTTCCCCTGGTTAACACTTACCTTGGCTGAATGCCACCTCCCCCTTCTGAAACCTTCAGAAGCTAGCCATCTCAAGTCTTTGCAGGGTAAACTACTCCCTCCCCACTCATGCATCCTCTCTACCATATTTTTACATTTGCTGTGCATGTTTAGAAATGAATGGTCAGCTTAATTTGCCTTCTCTCTTCCTGATTAGACTGGAGGTCCAGGGGATAAGTTGGGAGATTCTGTCATCTCTCTGACCCCAGCTGCTGGCATAGAGGTTGACACCTGGAAGGGATCCAGTCACAGTTTGTTGAATGAAGGGAGGAATGATTCGTCATGTCTCTGGACAAACTCGGCTCCTCTCTGGGCCTATGTCTGGTGTTCAGTCCAAGCTTTCATGGGGGTGACCTGGCTGTGTGTGCAGGGGGTTCCAGAGCCCTGGGGGCACAGGTGGGGGACACCATCCATTCATCCTCCTCCTTGGCTCTGTCACCAGCCTCACAAAGCTGATGCTGAGGGGAAAAGCAGGGAGAAGTTGACATAAGAGAGTCATAGCCCTAGCGAGTCCAGGGCCTGTGGTCAGCAGGGGAAGGCAGGCAGGTTGAGAATATAATAGTGCATGCTGATGATCCCAGATAAAAATGCTTGGGTCATGTATAGACTGAACTATGCTCCCCAAAAATACCAGGTCCTAATCTCTGGGACCTATAAATGTCACCTTGAAAATAAAAAGGTCATTACAGATGGGATTAAATTAATGATTTTGAAATGGGGAGATTATCCTGGGTTATCTTGGGGGGTCCTAAGTGCCATCACACCTGCCTTTAGAGAGAGGTAGAAGGAGATGCCACACACAGAGGAGAAGGGGATATGACCACAGAGGCAGAAATTGGAGTGATGTGGCCACAAGCCGAGGGACGTCAGTAGCCACCAGAAGCTGGAAGAAACAAGACCCTCCTGTAGAGCCTCTGGAGGCACCACGAACCTGCCAACACCCTGATTTGAGCTCAGTGATGCTAATTCCAGGTTTCTGGCCTTCAGAACTATAAAAGAATAAATTTCTGTTGTTTTAAGCCACGAAGTTGGTGGTCATTTGTTACAGCAGCTCTAGGAAACTAATACAGGCTGGACACGGCTGATGACAGATAAAAGGGGGAGAGGAAGGGCATCTGGGCTTGTCTCCCCCAGATGTAACACCCACTGGAGCTGTGTCACATCACCCCAGTTGGCATTGTCCCCTGCTTACCCCCGTGTCCCTCAGTGGAAAGCAAGGCAACAGAAACTTCAAGCATAGAGGTTAAGAACACTAGCTCTGAAGTTTTGTTTTGTTTTTTTAAGTATAATTGACATACAACATTATATTCGTTTCAGGTGTACAAGGTAATTCTCTGATATTTGCCTATCTTGCTAAACAATCACCACAATAAGCCTGGTGAACATCCGTCACCATACAGTTACAGAATTTATTTTCTTGTGATGAAAACTTTTAAGCTCTGCTCTCTTAGCAACTTTTGGATGTGAAAGTGCCCCCAGGCTGGACTCCACGGACTTCAGAGACGCTGTCTAGGAGTTGACCTGCATGAACATTGTTTGGTTGATATGATGTTATACCTTATCAACAGTTGCTTAAACAAAGATTTCAGCTCTGCAACTGTCTTGTAATGTTTTGTAGCCAGTGGATTTGGGGAGCGGGGTCAGCAGTCCCAAATGTTTTTGTGAATCCTTGAAAAGCTGTAGCAAAGAAGTTGTGCATGACAGGAAATCTCTGCCCCGTCTCTCTCTCTCTATATATGCTTATCTCTCTCTGCCTGCTCTTCTCTCTGCTTCTCTCCATCACTGTCTTCTTCTTTTTCTGTCTCTTGGTCTTGCACATGCTCGATATCTCTTACACACACACACACACACACACACACTCACTCACTGAGACTTCAAAGCTGAATGATGATAATGACTTTCCTCCTGACACTGTCCCTTCTTGACAATTTTCTCCACCCCCCAGGCCACTCCTCCTACACAGATGCTCCCTAATGGGGCACACATGCATCAGGATCATACCTCCCCACCACCTTCCCTTTCTTCCCTGTGCCTTTCCAGCCACTGGGCTCAGGGAAGGAGCCCACTTCCTCAAGTGCCAGGGTCTGTTTAAGGCTTAACATGTGCCCAAAACACATGCCCTGCTCAGGAGGAAGCTTTGAGATTATTGGTGGGGAGGGAGGTGGGGAGAGAGGCAGATCAAGCAGGAACCAGGGTGAGGAGAGAAGCAGAGACAGAGTTGGGGTCTGGCAGGTCAGGAGCTTGGCTGTAACTCGCAGAGCCTTGGCTCAGAGAGACCCAGCAGCTGGGGAAGCCAGCCTTCCCCCATGGATCCTGGGAGGGCTCAAGATGCCAAGGACAGGGCACGGAAATGGTTGGTTCTCCTGCAGGGTCTTGGTCCCGGGGGGCCACACCTATCCCATTTAGTTGGTATTCACCAAGAGCATCTTTCATGCCCAGAGTGCGGGCTGATTGCCTTTGGCCCTGTGACTCACTTGATCCTTTTAAAAAAACTTAATAGCCTTTTTTATTGAGGTGTCAATTATAGGAAAGTGCACCAACATGACATGAACAACTCATTTAAGTTCTGCAAGTACATAGCCACCACCCAGGTCAAGATATAGCCCATTTCTAGGCCACCAGGAGGCTTCCTTGTGCCCCTTCATGTCCCAATACCTGCTCTGATATAACCAGTACCTTGAGTTCTGTCATTTCTCTTGCATCTCCAAACCTTGTCAGAATAGACTTAACCAGTATATATTCCCTTGGATCAACATTTCACTTAATATTACATTTGCATTATGTTGTTTTATGAGTCAGTAGTTTGCACCTTTTTATTCCTGAGTACTATTCCTTTGCATGGATATATCACAATGGATTTCTCCACGGCACTACAGATGGGCATTTGAGTTGTCCAAATAAAGAGCTGGTATAAAATATCTTGTGTCTTTTGGCTTGCGTCTTTTGGTGGTTACAAGCATTTTTTCCCCCTATAGTTTGTGTACTCAGGACTTGAATCACTGGGCCAAAGTATAGCACAGAAGCATATAGCATAAATGTGTGTTTAGCTCTGGTAGGTAGTGCCATATGTTCTTGTGGAGATATATATATAAGTGTGTGTGTATCTGGTGCAGTTCCAGGCATAATTTATTGCTTAGAATGGGAATATATTTTTTAAAAAGTGGTTCTATCTAAAATTGAGTTGAAAATATTAAGTCAATAATTACACTGGTGACAATAGGCAGATGTTATGAAAACCATGCGGATGGTATGGAAAATGGCTGGCCCTTAGGGACCACTGGAGTACCAAGTCATTTCTTCAACATGTGTTTTCCAATCATTATTCAATACATCCTTCATTGTTTTAGTTGTCTTATCTGTAAAATGGGGATGATAAAACACCCCCTCCCGGGGCTTCATGAGGATTACATGAGTATGTAAACACCCTGCATGTGCGGCGTGGGGGGTGTGCTTCATTACCATCCTCATTGTACAAATGAGGACACTTGAGCTCAGAGAGACTGATCTTCTGCCTGTGGTCACACAGCAGGTGAGCTGCAGGGTAGGAACGCAGGTCTGTATGGTTCCCTTGCCTGTGTTCTCTTTATCGCCCCTTAAAGATAGCTGTTACTTGGTCCCCATAAAGGCAATCTATTTCTGCAATGTTATATCAATCAGGGATTGCTCACATGGAAGCAAAAATTCAAATATAGTCGTGTCCTCCTTGTTAGTATAGCGGTGAGTGTCCCCGCCCATCAACCATACATGGCCTAAACCTGATAGGGGATTACTTATCCCTCATGTGAAAGAAGTCCGAAGGATGGCAGCTCCATGATGCTGTCAGAGATCCAAGCCCTTTCCAGCTGGCATACTATCATCCTTACAGTGTGCATCCTAATGCTCTCAAAATGGCTGCTGGAGCTTCAGCTGTCACACCCTCCATCCAGACTAAAAGAGAGGGAGAGTCTGGTGATACAGAGTCCCCTTTACAATGGGTACTTTTCTGGCAGGTACACCCAGCAACAACATCTACTTACAAGTTATTAGACAGAGTAACTACTTACAGTTATTAGACATTTGTCACAATGGCCATCCCATATGCAGATAAGCCTGGAAAATGTAGGGTTTTTTTATTTGGGTAAGTTATTACTCACCCCTTGAAAAATAAATATTCTCTAGGTAAAAAGAAGTGAAAGGATATCAATGGCCAATAGTAGTCCAAACCACAAACGCTAACCCAGGGATCCAGGGTCCTGTTTTAATCAGGCATAGGGAAGGATAGTAGCTATAAAAATCCCCATAACTCCTGTGGTCCTGTACATATATTCAGTAGTTATTCAAAGTATAAACCTAAGAAACCCAGGGAGAAGGAGGGAGCAGACTGAGGATCAGAGAGCTAATAAGTGGCCATCCCAGGACTTGGGTCTGTGTTCTAGACTCCATGTCCAGTGCTCTTGCAAGCATTCTGGGCTACTTTTTTTCTCCAGACTTGGTACTTTCCTTCTACTTATATCCCAGAATTTGACCTTGCATACTATATAATGATTAGTACACATGATCAGATATTTTTGGTTTGGTTTTCCTCCCTTCCCAAATATGTAGGGTTGCACTTTCTATACCCCTGTGTTGGGGTAGGGACATATGAATAGTTCTGGCCAATAAATGGGGGACAGGAATGAGATATGTCAATTCTGTGTAGGTTTAATAACTAATGCAAGACTCTTCCTAGCTCACTTTTCCCTCAGGCATTCAGACAAGCAGCTTTTGAGAAGACAGATGCCCATCAGCCTGGGTACCCAAATGACTATGATGAGCAGAGCCCCTTAACAACTTGAGATGAATACGCAGCATGAGTAAGAAACAAATCTTTGTTGCTTCAAGCCACTGAGAGTTGGGGGTTACTTGTTACTGTAGTGTAATATCTTCTAGTCTGACTGATATATATAATATTTATGTTTCTTTTATTGGATTCCATATTAAGGGACCCAAACTGGGGTTGCAGTGCTATTAAGAATTCTTCAGTTGTGTTTCTTGAGGGCAAGTAGGAACCAAACCACCACAGAAAATTAGAAGAAAAATTCTGGAATAAAAATAAGAGTTCTGGTTCCCAGTAAGTAAATAGCCACATGTGACTCTTTGGATTCAAATTAATTATAATTAAATAACATTAAAATTCAGTTCCTTCCTGATGCTAGCCACATTCAATGCTCAGTAGCCACATGAAGCTAACGGTTACCATGCTTCCATATTGGACAACACTCGTGTAGAATATTCCTATAGTTGTGAAAATTTCTCTTGGACAGCACTGCTCTAGAGTCTTGGAAGTTGAATCCAAAGCCCCAGGACCAAGAAATGCTAGAATCTTAGAAAGATAAAGTATGTCATCTAAAAATGTGGTTATCTTGGTACCATGAATGGACTCCCAAGATAGTCTTGGTCATGAAATGGGAGAACACCTCTCCCTTCACCTTAAAATGGCAATTGCCCCCATCAAACCCTGGCTGCCTGTAGGAGGGGTTTGGGAGTCACAGAAGGATCTAAGCCTGGATAAAGATGCAAGCAAGTGGCAGAGGATCTCACTTTGGGGCCCCACCAGGGTCAGCATCCTTCTGTGTTAATTAGAGGACATTGGTGCCCAGAGCTGGTGAGAAAACCCTCACCAGGTTTTGAATGAGCAGCACAAGAGGGAGACAGGTCTCTCATGTGGGTGGAATGTGAACGAGGTCAAAGGCAAGATTACCAACAGAGCGCTCTGCAGCTACCCAATCACTGTGTGACTATCACTGAATAACCTCGAGAGTTACTGAGCCTTGAGCCTCAATTGCTTCATCTGTAAAATGGCAATAATAGTTCATATTTGTAGAACTCTTATGCTGGGTAACCTGCCAAGGATGTCATATGCTTCATCTCCTTTTTTATCCTCACAATAAGCTCAGGAAGCAGGTTCTAAAATTACTTTTCTGTCTCTCTCTCTCTCTCTTTTTTCTTTTTTAACTGTCTCCCCAAGTTGAATGTGAACTGCTAGAAGGCAGTTCATCCCTTAATCCAGAGCACCTGGTGGAGAGCAGATAACAACAGATGGTTTCTTCTTCTCATCTTTGGGGTAAATGTGAGGCTGAAGGTGGGTCTGAATGAGGCCTCAACCATTTCCCTTTTTGGAAACAGACACCTTTACTTCTCCCTGGCATTTCCTCCAGGGACCAGGGGAAGATTAATTGCAGTTGGGCATGCTCACATAAGCAGATGGAAGTGTGTCACTTCCAGGCAGGAGAAATGAAGAGCCAGGGCCGGATTCTCCACTCTTTCTTTCCCTGCTGTGGAAGCATTTGTTTTATGGAGGAGCCATGAGACTGAAGCATCCTGGATGGCTGACTTGCTATACAAAGGACAGCTGCCCTGGAAGGTCATGCAATCTCACCATGAACTTTGTGAGAACAAGAAATGAGCATCTGCTTTGTCGGGTCACTGAGGTTTGGGGAATTATTTGTTACTGCAGCACAGCTTGACCCATCCTGTCTAATACATCCAACTTTGATACCTACCCACCCATGGCACTCCGTCAGCCACTTCAAATCTCCAGCATCGATGCTTGTGATCAACAGGGGTCCCAGGTGGTCTGGACACAATGTCGTGTCCATTAAGTGGACACTACAAAGTCTAGACCACCGGGAGGAATGATGACTCCTTTTACTTTCTCATAGGCAGGTGGCCTTGAGGCAACCCCTGGCACCCTTACAGTTCCTGAGTCGAGCACTACTGTTTGACTTTTCCCGTTCAGTTTATGGATAAACAACCAGAAACCATGTCTGTTTTTGAGGTTATCTGCTCCCTCCTTCGGAATGAAGAAAGTAGAAAGTTTTCTCCAGTGGCATGTGTCCTGGACATGTGCTGGTTCTGTCCCAGGATCCCCCTTTCCCAGAAGTTCCCGGGTTTTGTGTGGGAACACATAGGATTTGATGACGGGTGGCAGGACCATGTGACCCAGAAGGACCTATCAGAACGCCTCTTCCCTCTGACCACAGAGATTGGTTCAGAGGTGGGCATGGGAACTGATTTGTCCAATCAGAGTGGATCTCAAGGCTCACCTCTTGCTGGAGGAGAAACATAAAAGCATCTGTTTGTGAGTTCTACAAAGAGGTCAACAGCAACCTGAGATAGAGTGAAACTGACACCATGGGAGATGGATAAGAAACAGAAAATAAGAGTGGTCTTAATTGAGCTCCTGGACCAAGCTTCACTTAAGAGCTGAAGCTTCTAACTTTTCTGTTACATAAGCTCTGGACCCTTCATTTCTAAGGTCATTTGAATCAGGTTTTTTTATTACTTGTCACACGAAATGTCCTAATTGGTACACCACCTATAAACTAGGTCTTCTGTCAGCCCACTCTCTTCTCTGTATCCTAGAATTAGAGACCCCAGAGACACAAGACTATCCCAACCAAGGCCGGGAGAGGGAAGAGATGTGTCCAAGTTCACTCAGGAAGTCCCTGGAAGTTGCTGGCTCCTGACTCTATGCCCAGAAGGGAAATTGTGCTGGATGTGCACACATAGAGAGAAAGGGAGGGGGAAGGAGAGAGAGGAAGAGAGAGAGAGAGAGAGAGAGAGATGCTCCTTTTACAGGAGTGAGTGCTTGCTGCCTGCAGCATAAATACATGCAAATTTATTCAGAGTAGCTCTGCATGGCATGGGCAGATATAAGCAAAGTGAGGAGGAAAATTCATCTCAGTCTCAGGGATTTTGCTTCTGATAGGGTGTTCCTCTAGATGTCTGTGAAACCCCCATTATCCCTCCTCTTTTCTCCAATTGGTCCCTGAGTCCCAGCTGATTCTCCTTAAAAATCTATCTCTCTCAAATCCACCCCTTCTGGCCAACCCTGTGCCAACACATTGGGTCTTGCTTCATTTGCTAGCCAGGGGTCTCTCTCTCCAGTCCCCACCCCAGGCTCCCTGCCTCCAAATTTGTTCTCGGCATGGCAGATCTTCTTAAGATGTCAATCGGATGGACCATGAGAGACTATGGACTCTGAAAAACAAACTGAGGGTTCTAGAGGGGAGGGGGGTGGGAGGATGGGTTAGCCTGGTGATGGGTATTAAAGAGGGCACGTTCTGCATGGAGCAGTGGGTATTATATGCAAACAATGAATCATGGAACACTACATCAAAAAAAAAAAAAAAGATGCCAATCGGATGGGGCCATGTCCTTGATTAGGCCCTTGCAATGGCTGCCTGACAACCCCAGGACAAAACCCAGTTCTGTATCCTAATATGCAAGGGCTCTGAGGTCTACTTCAACAGAGTTACCTCCTCCCCTCTGCCCCAAGAGTCCCATGCTGTAGCCATGCACCCTACCCCTTGCCTTTTGTTGAATCTCCAGCTGCACCCTCAGATCACAAAACTTTTGTGTGTGCTATGCTCACTGATGGGAATGACATTCCCCCTGGTACCTGAGAAAAACTTCCCTCTTCTATGAACCCAACTCAGAAGTCATTTCCTCTGGAATAGCTTTCCTCATCTTCTCAGTTAGACATAATCACTCTTTCCTCCTGTATATAATAAAATATAACACTGTATAATAATGTAATATAAGAAGATACCATCATAATAAGAACATTAGTGAAGTACTGACTATGGCCACAGCATTATGTTATGTTATATGGCTTATTTCATCAAATCATTCCAACATTCCTGCCAAGTAAGCATCATCATTATTATTACCTCCTCTTCCCATTTTAGAGGTGAGGAAACCAAGGATTGGTGAGGTTAAGTTGTTTGTCAGTGGTTCCACAGTTGGAAGGAAGTAGGCTCTAACATGCTGCACTACTCACAGATAGGTTATACTTTTTAAGGTGACTTAGAGTTTATTGAACATTTTTACATGCATTAAGTAGTTTGAGCTTCATGATGACCCTGAGAGGTATATGTTTGTCTCCTTCATTTAACCATGAGCTCTGTGAGGACCATGTCAGTTTCTTAGTCATCTTTATACCCCTAGTACTCAACTTGAAGGCTGTAACTGTTGGGTGGATGGATAGAGAGAGAGAGAGAGAGAGAGACTGGTGGATGGATGGACAGATGGATAGATGGATGGGTGGATGAATGGATGGATGGATGGACAGATGGTGGATGGATGGGTGGACGGTGGATGGATGGATTGAGTGGATAATAAATTAATGGAGGGGTAGATGGGTGGATGGATGGATGGATGGATGGATGGATGGTTATATGGATGAATAGGTGGATGGTTGGATAGATGGATGGTTTGGGAGTTGGAAGCACAGAGAAATGGGATGTGTGGAAGGTTGGAAAGGTGGAGAGATAGCTGGATAGATGGGTGCAAGAATGGATCAGTAGATGGATAATCACACAGATGAAGAAAACTCCCCTTTGTCAATTTTAATACTTCTTTGAATCCAGGCACCACCTTAGCCGCGAGAGTTGTGTGATGTGAATGCAAACCTACTACTTTCCAGCCTTCTCCTTTTCCTCCATCTGAATCCCTGATCACTGCAGAAGAGAAAACATACTCCTTTGGAAAGGCTGTTGTTGAGCATCTCATCCCCATGCAATGAGAGAGCCTAGAGGCCTGTGTATTTGCACACACGGGGACACTGAACTTTCTGATGGTGGGACTAAAACATGAGATGTGGGACTGGCATCGCTGACGCCTGGGGGGAGGCAGACATCCCAGGCCACACAGCACTCTGCAGCCTTCCCAGACCACCGCTGTCTGCTTTCTAAATAAACCGTGAGACAGAGCCACGTGGGGTTATAAATCAGTCGGAAATCAAATGCTAACATGTAAATAAATTGCAAATCAGCTGAGAAATTGGTTTCATTTTGAGACGATAAAGCACATTTCTCCTGCGTTGATTTTGTAAGGCGCCCCTTAAGAATTGTAATATTTCTGTGTGGTAATGATAAACATTAGTGAGTTGCTTTAGAAATGAAAAAATAGACAGCCTCTGGGGATTTGAAAAACATATGCACTTCAAATTTGAAAATCCAATTTAACTGTCCATTATAAGGAGAATAAAAAGGTAAGGATAGGATAATTTTGCAGTTACACAGCATTTGACTAAATCTGATTCCACGATGACAGGCACACTTTAAAAGCTACAAGTCTGAATGCAAGGAGACAGCAAATCATTTATTTATGATTGTAATCTAGCTTCTGTCTAACAAGTTAGAGACCGGGCTGCTTGCTCTGTGGCTGTGGACGGCATGTGTACACTTGTCAGCCAGCCCTCTTAAAAACACTTCTCGCGGAATTTCTGGGTTTGGGAGGGAAGAGATAATAAAGGAGAGAGAAAACAAAAGAGATAATCCTTGTCAAATTTACGCAAACAGGCAGATGTTGAAATTGTGAAAGTTTTGGAAGAAACAAATCTTTTCTCCCTAATTTTTGCTGAAAGCAACTTTGAGAGCCGAGAGCCGTATGAGTGTGCACACGCATGTATGCATGCCCACACCCATGTGTGCTTCAGCTCAGTGCTGAACACACCCGCAGCCTCCACCGGAGACTCTGTCTGCAGCTGAGAAAGTTCCTGTCGCAAAACTTCACCTCAAGGGTCGGTATTCCTACGGAATGTTGGCTTGCCTTCAATTCTGTTTTCAGCGTCTCTCTGGTGATGTCCCTCCGCCCTCACCCCCCTACCTATGGGAGCCCTGCTACTGCGATTAACTTGCAAGTGTGTTTCTTCAAACTATGCCAGGGTTTCCCCAGAAGCAGATTTAGAAGGTTCTGGAAGCCTGATGTGGAAGGAGAGGTCAGAGGGTCTAAAACAAATGCAGAGTCCTTTAAGCCCCCATATTCTGAGTCTCCAGATCTAGGACTCCAGCAGTTACATACGGTATTAGTTCTGACTACAAAATAGAGTCATCAGCCACCAGACTTTTCCCCATGCCTGGCACTGGGCTAGCCCCCTTCCAAGTCAGAGGCCTCTAACATCGCACAACGATATGAGAGAAGTCCAACTACCATGTCCATTTGACAGATGGAGAAAAGGAGGCTCAGTAGTGTTTACATTGCCTAAGATCACAAAACTAGTGTGCGGTAGAGCCTGGAGTTTTGTGCGTGTGTCCTATTTGTAACTATGTTCCTTTATTTATTCCATAAAACAAATATGCATTGAGCACCTAGTGGGTGTCAGATGATGCTCTAGGCGGTAGGGATGACAGACAAGATCCTGCCCTGGTAGACCTCATAGCGAGTGGAGAGAGATGGAAAATAAGAAAAAAGGAAAAGAAATCAAATCATTTCAACTAAAAAGTGCTACGAAGAAAATTTGGTGAAAAGTGGTAATTCTGGAAAGAGGGTCAGGAAGGGCTCTCTGAGGAGGGAGCCATTCACAGGAGACTTTGGTGACAAGAAAGAGGCAGATCTCTGGGGCCCGGGAAGGAAGGGCCTTCCAAGCAGAGGAAACAGCAAGTGCAAGAGCACTGGGGCAGGAATGGGCTCCAGTCTGTTCAAGAGCCAGAAGGAGTCAGGGCAGCTGGAGGGAAATGCGGGAGAGGCCCGGCCTGTGAGTGCCATGGGAAGATACTAGAGAGTTTCAAGCCAAGGAATAGGGCGGTCTGATTTGGCCTGTATAACGACCCAGTTGGAGCTCTGTGCTTGGCGTCTAGTCAAAACAAAACTTGTAATCATTGTAATGGATGGAGCTGCGTCAGATGTGGGGGCTGAGTAGCAGAAGGCAGACCCAGCTCCTGACACCAAAGTCGGATGTTCTCCTCCAGGCACACCTCAAGGCACCTGGATTTGGCCTCGTGGGGTGTTGGTGGGCACGTATTTCCACTATTATGGAGATAAACTCATATTTACCAGAATGTCATTCAATCAGCAAATCGGAGAGGGAGGGTATAAAAGAGATAGGTTATTTCTCATCCTTGCAAATGGGGATGTATGGGAAAAAAAACTCCAGTGGGTAGATGGATACTTAGGGTGACTTGCAGCCCACGTGTGGCAGGAGGACACAAAAATTAAAAGCACACACCAAAACATCCCTCTCAAGCGTCTTTAGGTAATAACATAAGAAAAGGACTTTGGAGCAGTACCTCCTCTGCGTGTGTTCGCACATTACTGAGGACATGGCCATGCCAGAAACCGTGATTATTTAAACTATTATTTGCAACAGTAATAATAAAACGAAGATTTATTGAATTCCCTACTACATGGCAGACCCTGGACCGGGGCTTCACCCGCGGCATCTATAATTAGTGCAACAGCCCTGTCATGTTGCCATTTTTATTACCCCAAACCCAAAGCCAAGAAACTGAGTCCGACAAGGACTGGGAGCCTGTTAGAGCTCATGATCCCAGTGGCTGACTCTGGATTCAAAGCCAGACTGTCCAACTCCCCACCTCATCCTTCCCCCCAAACGTGTGCTCATGTCCCTCCTCCTGACAAGGTCCCACTTTTGACACCTTCAAAGACACGTCGCTATAAATATATGTGCTATTGTTAAGAACATCTGGCAGCCCATCATATGACAAAATCTTTCTCGCCCAGGTGGTGGTGGTGGTGGTGGTGCTGGTGGGTGGTGGTTGTAAATATCGGTTACTGACCCATTCAAATCTAGAGGATCTGGCCATGATTTTAGTTGTGCTCAGACGCTACTTGTCATCCGGGAAGTTTACGCGAGATTTGATCAGAATTTCACGAAACCAGGCAGAGCCTGTGTGGAGCTGTCAGATGAAATAGTTTGTCAGTGATGATTGTGTGAATTCGTAAATATTTATGAATTCACAAGTTATAAATGTGCAGCTTTCGGGAGGGTGGAACACGATGCCCACCAAGTCACAGATTACAATGAATATTTACAGAAACCCCAATCTGCTAATATTAGTTCTTTGTGCTTACGAAAAAGCTTGTCTTGGGATTGTAACCCTTTCGGGATAACGGGTCTGAGGGAAAAGAAGGAGAGAGAAAGGAATCATCTCCCCAATAGGAAAAAATAATAATAAAATCACAATGCGTTACGTTTGTATGACGTTGAGGATTCTCACTGTGTTAACATATTGTTAGAGGCCTCTTGCTAGCCGTTCCAAAGCTGTTTGTCGAAGCGTTTTTTTGAACTGAATTGGATTGAAAAAGCTCAAGATGGCAGGTGGTCAAAAGACCTTTTCTTTCTTTCTCTCTCTCTTTCTCTTTCTTTCTTTTCTTTCTTTCTTTCTTTCTTTCTTCTTTCTTTCTTTCTTTCTTTCTTTTTCTTTCTTTCTTTCTTTCTTTCTTTCTTTCTTTCTTTCTTTCTTT
>NW_027397134.1:2005008-2023981 GCF_003265705.2 Callorhinus ursinus
TCTTTCTTTCTTTCTTTCTTTCTTTCTTTCTTTCTTTCTTTCTTTCTCTCTTTCTTTCTTTTTTTCAGTTCTTGCTGAGTGACCTGCCTTTTCTGAGGTCTGGAGCCAGTCTCTAAATCCCCCAGAATCTGTTTTTACAAAGGGTAGCATTTCACAAATGTAGTCATGGACATAACCACTTGGATAACACTTCCCATTAAACATGGTTTCTGGGAAGGTGCTGAGCCTGAGGCTTGCTCTCTTTTTGTTGAAAAATATTAGTAAGCATCAGAGAGGTGTTAAAGACAGAGTAACACCAAGCTGAGACTTTGTCTTTGATGAAGTCAGAAGAAAATGAGAGAGAAGTCAAAACGGAGCACGTTTCTTTCTGTGCGTGATGGGCCCCAGAGTATAGTGCAGTGGTGAGGATAGAGACCCTGGGGAACCAACCACGATGTGTCTCACTAGCTCTGTATGACCTTGACCAAGGGCTTAACTCCATGCCTCAGTTATGCATCTGTGAAATGGGGATCATAATGGTACCTACTTTTCAGGATTGCTCTGACCAGGATGAAATGAGCTGATGTCTGAAAAGCGCTAGAAGTTGCAAATGATAAATGTTCTATTTCTATCCGTGTTTGTTAAAGAAATATACAAATGTCGCCTAAATCGACCTCAAGTATTGTCGCGTTTTTATGAGGATGGACGGACAGCCAGCAAGGTGTGAGCCCTGGGTGTCTAATCTCACTGAATGGACGGCCCTGGTCAGTCTTTTCCATCATCTGTAAAATGGGACAGAAGGAGGGTTTGGGGGGGACAGCTGGACCGGCTGACCTCAGGGAGCACCCATCTTATAGGGTCCACCCAGCGGCCTGAGACCAGAGAGACTGGACATGCGACACTTTCCCATTGATAGCGTGCAGCAGGGCTGTTTGAGAATCAGCAGGGCTGATTTGCCCGAAATGAGACGCACAGCAGGAAGCCATCTGGCTGTCTAAACCCTATCCCCTCTGCAAACCCCAGTCCAGTGCTCTGCCCTCGGGAGGGCAATATGTGGCAAGTAGTCTTCCTCGTGGTCTGAAATGAAACTTTTCTCAAAGACAGCAGTGGTTTTGTAAAGAAAAAGCCACTGTCAAAGCTGTTTTCCAAACTGGAGTTTTCTTATATTGCCTATCAACTTGGCTCCACTATCTTCTGAACAGCTCTAAGACCTGGAGCCTCAGTCTCCCCATCCACAAAATGGGGGCAAATACCATTATCTATATCTGACATTGTTATCCTATGTCTACCATTGGGGCCATTTGTCTGCTGTAAGGACTGGTGTTAATGAGCCAGTCTGGGCACGCAGTAGGCGCGGCTGTTGGTCCATTGACGTAGCCCCCCCCCCCGCCCCCCGGGGCTCAGGCTCAGAGCTAAGCACATCTGGAAAAGTTCTGTTGAAAGGCACCCATGGGAAAGGAGAGAAACGGGACCCTCCTAAGCTAGAATCCTTTTCCATGAGCAGGGGGTAGGTAGGAGGTGGACAGGGAGACGGGAAGGGCATAAGTTAATAATCTTTTGTCCTCCTAAAACATGGAGGAAGATTTGTATTAGTTAAATTATTTCTGAAACATTTCGCTCGCTTTTTTTTTTTTTTTACAGTTCGATAATCTTCATTTCAAAAGTATCACTGCCCACATTCTGCAGTTGGACAAACAGAGGCAGAAGATCCCCTAGCCATTATGAAAAAGCAAAGCCACACAAATCTGCAAGCCTCTGGTAGCTAAGGATTTCCCATGATGGACACCCCACACGGACATTTTCCACCTTGCCTTCTCATGACAACAGCAAATATGTACTGTGCCGGGCAATTTTCTAAGCAGTTTATATGTACCATCTTATTTAATCTTCACAACTGCTAGGAAGTGGGTACTTTTATTCCCCTCAGCTTACATACATGGTAGCTGAGGTTCAGAGAGGTAGATTTAGTAGCTGAGGGACACAGAGCTGGAAAGTAGGGAAGGCAGGATGCAACTTAGCAGGTTGATGCTGGGTCGCTGGGCCTCTGAGACAATACTACCAGTGAGTATTGCTGGGGACAGAAGTCTCCAGGAGTTGAGGCAGTCATACCCACATCCATCATAGAGCCTGGCACAGAGTATGTGCTTCGCAAATATTTGTCAAATGAATTTTTCTTAAATGCACCAGTCTCCTGATCCTTAAAAATCTCAACTTATAAACAGATATGTCAGGGAGCAATTATTCACATTACTCAAGATGTCTTCATTTTATGAAAAGGATTTACATCAGAATCCCTTTAAATAGCAAGTCCCCCAGCGCTTTTAAAAATATAATTCAATTTATAGCTCGGGATTACACACATGCTTTCAAAAGCCCTCAATTGAGTAGAGGAAGCTGGCATGAATGTCATTCATTCATCTAGCTTTTCCACAAGCAATTATTGAGCACCTACTGTGTACTAAGTGCTCTGCAGGAAGCTGAGGATTCAGAAGTAAACGTCATGGAACCAGCCCTTAAGAGGCATCAAGTCTGGTGGGGTAGGCGGAGAAATAGATGAGTTTTCCAGTTGAGGGATGAATCGACGCTTTGGGAAAACAAAGGAAGAAGTCCACTCCCTGCTCTCCAGGCATGCTGGGTAGAAAGACTTCCCTGAAGAAGGGCAACGTGAGCTGGGTTTCACGTGAGATTAGTAGGAGTTCACCACTTAGAAATTCCCCCCAATTGAACAATTTTCTCAAAATTAGAATATTTCTAATCTTTTGAAAGTTGTTATATATAGAATTAATCAAATCCACAAGCAACACCATTTCTAGGTAAGCGTGCTTGTGTGAGTCATACTCGTGTTGATTCTCAAAACATGATGGTGAGAAGAGCATGTCATGGAATTTTCACGTTATTTTATCACAAAAGTAAAGCATACAAAACACAGGCAAGTAAAATATCCGTAATTCCCACCCCCAACATAATCCAAGGTTTATAGTTCAACTTACATCCTTCAAGTTGTTTCTTTTGGTGAATATGTGTTATTTGTTTGAAAATAAAAATAGTTTGTGGTTTCATGATTTGCAAGCAGCTCTTTAGAAAATGCAACACAAAGAGAATATCTATCCACGTCATTCAACGTTTTCCTTCCACCAATCTCTAAATGGCTTTGCGCCATGCCATTCACATGTATATTTTATCTAACCCATCCCCAAGTATTGGACAGCTAGATTGTTTCCATTTGTTTTCTCCTAATGTAGGTAATGCTGTGTTAAACACCCTCCTAGCCACATCTTTGTTGCGCTTATTCAAGCTCATTTTCTCCCCCACCCCACCCCCTACTAAGTAATACCACTGAGTCAAAGAATAGGCAGAGTGTAAGCCTCTGCGGGCAGGAAACAGGATCCCCATTCTACAAGAGAAAAAACGAGCCTAATTCCCAGAACCTGAACAAGGCATCCTGCCTGTTAACTTTTCCTTCCCACAGGTCCAACTGAGCCTCCCACCATGAGAGAAAAACCAACCCCGCACCCCCCAGAATCCTCTGGGTGGGGGAAGCCAGGATTGGGGAGAGAGACGGGACTAGGAATTGATGCACAGTGATTTTCCCCCCTTCCATTCTGATCTTGTTTTGGGGCCTGGAAAGACAAACAGAGAGAGCGTGTCCAAACTGAGGCAAGCCTATGCAAGCTCCTTCTCCCCACCCCTGCCTGGAGGTCTCCTGGCAATTAGAGGGGTGTTGCCAGAGCCTCCCTTTTCAGACACAAAGGCTGGTCTGCTCATCAGGTTTCCACTGATGGAAGTGCTGGGAGGAGGGCAACTGGCAGGCAGAAGGTTCCGTCCCAAACAGCACCTGAAATCTTGCAGGGGGGGTGGGGGCATGCTACTGCCCTGGTCTTGGTTTTTCCCATCTGTGCAGCAAGGAGTCTAGACTGAGCGTGGTGTGTAGTGGCCAGAAAGCCTGGGGGGTGCAATTTTCCCAGCTGGGAGATCTTAGGAAAGTACTTAACCTCTCTGAACCTCCTTTAAGTCAACAGAGATGGAAGGGCCCCCTGACACGTGCCGAATGGACACCACGCCTGGGGCCGGGGCTGCAGAAGCTAACTCGACAGAGTGGGACACCGCTCCCCGGGAGCACACGTCCCAGTTGCAGGAGACAGACAACAAACAGGCGGTTGCTACACGAGTGACCCAGCAAGGTCATTGCCAACAGTGATCAGCGCTCAGGAAAAATGGAAACCCCGCAAGGTGATGGAAAATACGAGGGGTGGGCGCAGCTTTAGGTGGGGGTCCGTCTGAGGCCATCACGTTGGAGATGAAGGCATGACAAATGACAGGGCACCAGGAGGGGATGGAGAGCTGACATTCTCCATCCTGGTGACACACTAGAATCAACCAGCGAGCTTAGAAATGCTCGTGCCCAGGCCCCGCACCAGGGGTGCTGGTACAATCCCTCTGCGGCAGGGTCTGGGGATCTGCAGCATTTCCTAAAGCTCTCCAAAAAGTTCTAACATGCACCCAGGGTTGAGCATTAGTTATTTCAGTTTTGAGGCAAAATTTCAGGCAGAAGTCACGGAAGATGTAAAAGGCTCAGAGGTGAGAATGAGTTGGGCCTGTTCCAGAAAGAGAAGGGCCCGGGGAAGCACACTGAACAAGGGCAGAGGGGTGCAGGCTGAGGCCAAGTGAGTGCATGAGCTGGAGGAGAGAAATAGGATTTCATTTTCCCCACTGTCCAGGAGACCCAGGGTGCCTGAGTTGTCTTGTTAATAAAATGGGCCTTCTGGTGTTCCGCCCTCTGTGCATCATGAGAACCATGAGTACTGGGCCTGCTGGTGCTGGACCAGAGTTTCAGGGTGATGTAAGGGACTCAGCTGCATGCAAGAGAGCCTTCTGTTCAGGGCCCCAAGGGTCAGGCCATTGAACAGCCACTGCGCTCTTACTAGGGGACCGGAACACCAGCCCTAGTCTGGTATGTTCCCCACATGCATTCCATACAACACGTGCCCCTCCAGGGGCTCCCTCAGTACAGGACATCCAAGGACACCACTGTTTCCCCATCGTTCAAAACCCTGGGCACTGCCATGCACCAAAGACTCTGACAAGTCCTGCAGGCAAGAACCTTATTGAATCTGCTAACTTACTAAAGCAAGGCTGGTTCCTCCTCCCCATGCAGGAGGCCAGTGGAAATGTCACCACGGCCTAGAGGCCTCACCAGACCATCCTCCCAGCCCTACACCTGTCACACCCTCCTCTACACCTTAGCTTTTTCCCTTCATCGCACTTGTCATGAGGCGAACTTATCTTGCTTGTTCAATTGTTTACTGGTTTCATTGCTTCCCCTTTAGAAGGTAAGCACCAAAGGGGCAGGGATTGGGTCTGTCTTAACAACTGCATGCTTCCTGGGTGCTGAAAAATGATTGGTTGAATAAAGTAGGCGGGAGGGAGGGAAAGGGAGTAGATGAACTAGTATTTCCCAAACCCAGTTGGTTACAGAACTGGCTTTTTGCCACGAACAGCTGTTTATAACACAAGGGATAAATCTTGGGAAAGAAAACACAAGCCCCTGGCCAACTGACCCTGTTACAGAGGGAAGAGACAGGCATTGTCATCCCCAGACCCCTTTAGCTCTGATCCATATATATACACCATTTTACCGATTCACTGCCTTTTGTATTTTCAGCTTCTCACCTGCCTCCGGAGAGCGACAACACAACCGCACGCCCACGCTGGGCACCACATGGCACTGTGTCACCTCTCTGCAGCCAGCCAGCCTGGTTGGCACCCCCAGCCCACAGGAGCGGCCGCTCAGCTGCTTCCTTCCCTGGGGGGAGGGGAGGAGCTGCGGGTCCTCGGAGTCAGCAGAACAGCCGGGCCAGGCTGCAGAGCCCGAGGTAAGCGCCGCCTCGGAGGGGAACCAGATCTGAATGGGAACATATGGATCTGAGAAGTGTGGGAGTCTGTCTTTTTTAAATTGCATCAAACCTTTCCCTTGCCTTGAGAGCTGTACATTTTTCAAAGCCGCTGAACATGGTGCCAGGCTGCGGTTTGCCTTTCCCTGTTCACCTGCCTTCAGAGCGCCGAAAAATAATGAACCTCCCCCCCACCCCCCGCTCCACGCCGCCACCCCGCACCTCCCCTCCAGCCTGCAAAAGGCAGAAGGGAAACAAGCAGCCGCCTTCTTCCTAAACATTTAACATGTCTTGACGCCTTCACTTCCCCCATAGAAGGAACTGGCATTTTTTTTTCTTTATTCCTCTTTTTGCAAGAGGTGTTTGCGGCGTGCAGATCAAACCCCTTTATTCCCAGTTTCTTGTCGGCGCCTGCGTTCCGGGACATCAGAATGCCACCGTGGGGAAGGCGAAGCCGGGTCCTACCGAAAGCAAAAGGAGGTGCCGGCTTGCAGAGGGCGAGGCTCTCTTTCGTTCCTTCACCATTCATTCGTTCACACCGTGAGCCTGGGGCGCTCGTCCTGCCCCGGGAGCTTGCATTCACCCGCTCATCCCTTGTTTTGTTGAGTTCCTACTATGTGCCTGGTGTTGTGCCGGACATCAGGAGCCCAGATGCCCGTTTCAGTGAAGCTGGCTTCAGAGAGACCGCGCTCACACTGCAGATATAGGTGGGGCCCTGGCTAGACAGTATACGGCCAGGACCACATGATTATACCAAGTTCACAGCAGGGTGGAAAGGGGCTTGGAGAGGGTCCTGACTTTATATAATTTTACTCATAAGGACTGTAGTAATACAGTCCCCCCAAGGAGGGTGGAGTAGGTTTTGTTTTGCAAATGAAGAGATCCAGGTTCAGAGAGGCTGCAGAGTTACCCTAAGGTCACACAGCAGTAAGGAAACCTACTCTAAGATTAATTTCAGCGTCCTCTCCCCAACATAGTACGTTTTCTACCCCTCCTCTCTCTCTCTCTCTCTCTCTCTCTCTCTCTCTCACACACACACACACACACACACACACACACACAGTCAGCTCAGCTTCATTCCACCCATAGCAGCTTGAGGACACTCAGAACCCTGAGTGTGGCTTTTCCGGACAAAGCCAGCACTCAATTATTGGGAAGTGCCTCCCCCAGCCATTTCTGGATCCATTTGAGAAAAATAAATAAAGCCGGGGCCTGACTCTCTGGTGATGACATGGCAGGGGCGGATGGAGAGGGGGTCAGGTGGGCTTCGCAATGCCGCTGATGGGAATGGGTGACATTCCCCATGGCTCACAGGGTTCAGACAACACCCCCATCCGAGCCTGGTCGGGGGGGGGGGTGGAAGAACAGGTATTCAAATCCCCATAAAGAACCTCAGCCTTTGCTACTCCTTGCTGTCCGTTTCCTCCGATTACTTTTTTGTTACGGCAACGATGCCTCTCGTATGATTCAGATAAGACTAAGGACAACAGGGTTGGAGGAAGAGCTGCATATTTAAAGTCTTGCCCCCGACCCAGCTGGAAAAAAAAAAATTAAATAGTTTTCAGGAAAGGTAGGCTCTGCGTTAGGTCAGGTCAGCGAAGGACTTTGCCTATATATGTCTCGATTGAAAAACCCAGATAATTCGTCTTGGGTTGTCCCCAGCTGTCACCTTCCTTCCCCCCAACTCCTCCTCTACCTGAGGAGATGTTATTTTTGTTTTAAGGGGAGATTATGATCCATCAGACAGAAATATTGCCTCCAAATTTGGAGTAAGCAGATAATGAGGCCACTCTGGTAATTTCACACTGATGACAAGAGAAACATCTACATGACTGACTGACAGTTGCCGTGAGGAAACAGAAGCCTCTGGAATCCCTCCCAGGCTGGGCTGGGAGCTACTCAGAGGAGGGGGGCTGGGGGAGAGGAGGCCTGGTGGCCCTGTCACCCCTGCCCACAGTCTGTGGGGTCTTCACCACCTCGTCAGACATCCGAGCTGACAACGGTGTGAAATTGAAATTGTGGAGTTGATTAAATGATGTATTTAAGGCGGCAGCATAGGGGGTGGTGGCGATGGGGGGGCGTGGGGAGGAGGGGAGAGTCGGGGAGCTGCAGGGAGAGAGGCAGAGGGGAGGGGGAGGGGCACAGGGGCCAGGGGGAGAGGAAGGAAGAGGAAGAGGGGGTGGAATAAGGAACAGAATGTGAGAGGAGAGAGGGAGACAGAAGGTAAGGAAAAAGGAAGAAGAGATGAAGGAAAAGAAATAGGGAGGCAGGTGTAATAGGAAGAGGGGGAGGGAGGAGGGGGGAAGAGGGGAGGAGGAAGGGGAAAAGAAGTGGAGGGGAGAAACTGGAGAGATGAGGGTGGAGAGAGAGGGGGCGGGCAGCGGGCAGCCAGAGGGCTGGGGAGGAAAGGGGGGGGGGGCTTCGGAGCACTCCCCGCCCCCCCCTGCCTCTCTCCCCTGTAATGTGGGGAGGGTTTATCTCACCAGGAGCAGCAGGCTCAGTCACTGATCTAATCAAATTATTCAGCATTAAAAAACTGCCAAGACATTCCAGTACTTCAGCTTCCAGAGACCCAGCTGGGATCAAATGCTAATCAACATCGCCACGATATTTATTCCCACTGTCAGGCTGCTGCGTGTTTGTTTTCCGAGGGCTGCATACTAAACCAGAGGAGCAAGATGGATCGGCCCGTGGCAGGGAGATGAGGAGCCAGGGATGGTCAGGAGGAGGGCAGGCAGGTGGGCGGGAGAGGGAGGGATCCATGGCAGGCACCCACAGAGTGGGACACATGCACCCTCCCTAGCTCCTCCTAGACACAGACTAATAGGTCCAGAATCCTGGGCTGCCTTCTCCCCACCTCCACTCTCAGAAGTCCCATCTCAGGGCAAATCGGCTGCCAGCTTGGACAACGAAGAGAGGTCTACGTCTGAGTGACCCCTGGCAGGTGGCTTGCCCTCTCTGAGCTTCATGTTCCTCCTCTGTAACATGGGGTCCTAAAGCCCACCGCCCCAGCTTGCAGTGGACTCAATGAGAGAGAGGTGATAAAAGAAGCAAGCCCTGGGCAGACCAGGTGGGTGCAAGTCCAAGCCTTGGCTGTGTGACTTTACACAAGTGACTTGACCTCTCTGCGCCTCATTTCCTCCTCTCTCAATAATAATAAGTACCAGTCCCGTGGGGTTATCTGTTGTGACATTTAAGCATGTTATTACATGGAAAGCATACAGGGAGAATTCAACATACGTTAGGAATAATTATTAGCTCTTAGCATTATCGCAAGGGTTGGCTGAAGTAACCTTCACCCAGTGCATGTAACCTTCATCGGGGGACCCGGGAGAGGGGAGGTCTGATGATGATGCTGATCGAGGATGAAGGACTGAAGCAGGTGCCTGACACTGTCATTCTTTGAAGGATGCCAGTCCCTCACCTTTCTCGGGGATCCCTCGCCAGACCCCCAGCGGGGCCTCTCCAGCCCAGGCAGCGAAGGACAGGCTTCCGGAAGTTCACAGGCCTCGAGACTCCTTCCCTGCGGGGCCGGCAGCAGCCAAGCAGAGAGAACAAGCCCAGATTCGCCCCTGAACTTGGCACCCCACTCCCGGGATCCAGCCTGCCCCTCGCCCTCTCCCTGAAGGTCACTGTGCCCGGTGCGGGGTTGGGGGGGAGGCTAATTAATTTCCTTTGTTTTTCAGAGTTTCATTTTTTAAATTACAGCCTTCCCTCCTCTCTAATAAATACTCAACAATTAGAGCTTTTTTTCCCAAAGTGTGATTTCAACATTTCAGTGTCCCTCCCCTCCTGTCACCTTGGCTGTGGTAAACAGATTCGTAAAAACTGCTTTTGACGCCCCAGCTGCCATTAGCCACTTAAAATCCCGTAATTATCATCCTATCATGGGCCTGTTAACGAGCAGTAAAAATAAGGCCATTGAATATGGTAATTTATTCGTAAATTAGCCTAATGAGAATAGGTTTCAGACACTGTTTACTTGCAGGCTGCCTATGCCTGGCCGAGGCAGCGATGCACTAGGGAAGGCGGTCTGGCAGGGGCAGCGAGCCCCCTTGGGTGGCGACGCCCCCTCTCTAAGGCTCCACACCCCTGACACTGATTCCTGGTCCCTTCATCAACATGGTGCCTGGCTTCTGCAGGCCACAGGCCCCACGCAATGGCCCAGCCTTGCTCCGTGCAGGTGCAAAGCCTCAACATTGCATGAACGTCGGTGCTGACCAACACTGGGAGGCGTCTGTGAGCACAGCGACCTTGGACACATCGCTGTGTAGCCCTTTTTCATCTGTAAAATGGGATTGATGTGCCAACGAATGGGGTCATTTTAAAGATTAATTGAAATATATGTATGCTCAAAACAGTGCCTGGCACCGAGTAGGTGCTTTATAAATGTCATTATTGTCATTATTATTACAGCTGTTGGGGCATTGGAAGGGAAAATCTAGAAGGCTGGATTCTCGGAGCTGGCTGACTTGCCCTTAGAATGTATCCTTACCGTAGTGGGTTGAATAGCGGCCCCTGCAAAAGTTCATGTTTACCAGAAACCTCAGAATGTGGCCTTACTCAAAAATAGGGTCTTTGCAGGTGTAATTAAGTTACGATGAGGTCATCCTGGATTCAGGTGGATCCTCAACCCAAACACTGGTGCTCATATAAGGTGGGGACACACAGACCCAGAGAAGAGGGGGCAGCCACTGGAGGCAGAAACTGGAGGGACCCAACCACAAGCCCAGGATCCCCTGGGACCACCAGAAGCCGGAAGAGGCAAAGAAGGCTCCTCCCCTAGAGAAGGGGTGTGAGTAAAGATTTGGGCAGGAATGCCTGGAGTGGGGAGTTGCTATCTTCTGAGATTTGGCTTTGGCTGACACTTGGACTGAAGAGGAGCCGGGGGTCTGAGTGGGGCTATTTTGTGCGTAATTAATATTTGTTGAACCGATATTCAACCATGAGTCTGTGTAGGATATTTACAGACACCCTTCACCATGTACCACGCACCTCGCTGGCCCTGGACCAGGCTGGCTGAGACCCAGGTTGCCCTCCAAGGCTCCGGGGTGAGGTGGGTGACAGGCATCAAAGCAACCTTTGGAGGAAGTACTACCTCCATCTATCAGGTGAGTCTGAGGACCATGGAGCCCAAAGGAGGTCCCTGATGGGTTGGGGGTCTCACGGAGGTCTTGATGAGTTCAACTCCTCAGGCAAGTCTTGACTGCCCAGTAGGCATCTGCCAGGAAAAGAACCACAGGGGGCGAGTGGTCAAGGGGACAACAAATCATGGTGTGTGCTGAGGCCCGCAAGTCAGTTCCTGGGTCTGAGCCTCAGTTTCCCCACCTGTGATATGGGTTCAATGGCCTGCACCTCATAAAACTTGGCAGGGAGTGAGTGAGATAGAGCATACCCGGTGCAGAGCATGGCGCTAGGCTGTGTGCGGCCAACAGAAGCCGCCATTGCTGCGCTGGTGGAATTGTCCTTGTTCTTGGTGGTCTAGTCCTCCTGGGAAACTGGGCAGCTTGGCCAGGTGGCCTCACTTCCCCACCTTGGTGCCCCTCTCTCCCTCCACCCTAATCCTGCTCAGATTCCTTTGCCCCCAAACTCTCCAGCTGGAGCCAGGCTTGAGACAGATCCCAGACTCCAACTCTCAAGGAGGGTAGGTTTCCATGTCCTAGACAAGGAAACTGAGGCTCAGCTATGTGGAGTGTCTTGCCCAAGGTTGCCCACATTGCTGACCCCTCTACCTGAGCCGGCCTGCTGTTCCATTGCTTCCTAGGATCTGGTCTTAATGCCCAGTTTTGACGCCCACCCCAAGGCCTTCCCAGTGCCTGATGCAGTGACATCCAAAGCCAGCCCCACACTCAGCCCACTCTCCAGGGGGTCCTGAGGCTCCTGTGGCTGAGCTCCAGGCTCTGTCCTCAAGATGGGACTCATTCAGGTGGAGCATAAAAGGAGCACTGGATTCTAGAGCCAGCTCCACTTCTGAATACTGCTGTTATGACCTCAGGTATGCCCCTTGCCTTCTCTGGTCCTCAGTAGAGGTGATGGACATAAACTATAAATCATAGAATTTTTATGAAGATTAAATGAAGAGAGCTGATGCTCAACGGGGATTGATCAACCACTCCCACTGCCTCGCTTGGTGCATTAAGGGCAGCAGGGAGCCCGCAACTGGTCCATAAAATAAATAATTAAACAAATATTTACTGAGCACTTGTTATGTGCTAGATACTGCTGAGCTGAATGGCCATGGCCTCTGCCTTGGGGCTCACAGGCTGGCGGGGAGGTAGACACTATCCTGATCGTTGCTGGGTAAATGTCCTAAGAGGCTAAGTGACAGGAATGTGGTGTCATGACAGGGCCTTTGACATAGCTGGGGATCAGGAAATGCCTACCTGAGGAAGCGGCATGGAACTAAGACTAAAAGAGAACAAATAGGCCTGGAGATGAGCACAGAAAGAATGCTCCAGGCAGCAAGGATGACATGTGCAAAGGCCCTGGGGCAAGAGGAGCCGCACAAAAGGCCAGTGTGACTGGATCCCAGATATAGAGGGGTAACTGATGTGGGATGATGTAGGAGCAGTGGGCAGTGCCTGGGGCTTACAGGAGCCTGTAGTCCTTGGAAAGTAGTTGGGTCTTCACCCCAACAGTGATGGGAAATTTCATTAGGAGGGAGGGCTGCCTGAGAAAAGTCTTATATGGGATGTTAAGAATGGCAGGGAGGGTTAGAGGAAGCTATGCATGCAAGCAAAGAGATGAATTAGGAGGCTGTTTCATTCATGGCCTTGAAAGAATGAATAAAAAGAAGGAAGAAGCAAAGAACGCCAAGTACAGCTATTCAGGTTGTTGACTGCATAAAGGCCTTGCAGAGCCATAGGCCCCAGGCCAGGGCCAGGTCCACTGGAAGAAGAAGTTCCTTTTTCGAGAAGTGCTATATGGGCTGTGTCTGCCATGATAGGAAGCAGCCTGTGCCCCTCATCCCTCTTGTCCTGAACCCAGTGCAGCAACTGATTACTACAGACAAATTGTGCCCGCTAGGGCTGGAGTCTGAGACAGTGTTCTCTCTCTCCACCCTGAGGGGCCCTGACACCCCTGATCGGGGAAGCTGACCCCACCCCAGCTGCAGGAAAGGAAGCTCCCTTTTGGAATCTCCTTGGAAACCAACCTTTTGGATGACTCAGAGCTGTGGGCCCTGGAGGGTCTCAGGTGTCACAAAAGCATGCTGGTCTTGAGATCATCATTTCCTCCCCTCTGGGTGTTTTGGTGCAACTCTTGCTTTCATTCATATTCATTCCCTCTCTCTCTTTCTCTCTGTCCTCAGCCCCCTCCTTTTCCTGGCTCTGACCACAGCAATGTAACCTTCGGTTCCATGCTGGGGTAGGTGTCAGGGGCCTGCACACCCATCTTTTCCAGGGATCCTCACCACAGCCCTGCCCCTTTCATTTGCACAAAAGTGGAAACCGAGGCTCAGAGAGGCCGGACGACTTGTCTGAGGACACACAGCTTGGAGCGGGCAAAGCCATGGTGGTTCTGACCACAGTCCATTTGCTCATCCGAGGTTTTCCCCCCTTACTGTGGCTGTCTGGAAGAGAACCGCTAATTCAAACACCACCTCTGACAACGCATCCTTGGGCCATCGGCCCCCCTTCAGCCATGAAAGAAGAGTGGGGCCCCACCTCTGGTTTCTATTTGCTCCTCATGGTGCATGCTTTAGCTCATGTTCTGCTCACCCCTTGGCTAAGAAAAGGCCCCCATGAGGTCAGAGCAGGTGGAATGCAGATTATTTCTTGCCTTAAAACCAGAGGAGGCGCATGGCTTCACCTGCCAAATCCACAGCATAAGCCACCTTATGTTCAGGTCCTTGTACAAGTTTGGACCTATGGGCATCACATCTGAAAAATCGCACAGCCTCTGCCTAAGGCGGACCCCATGACGCCCCTTCATGGCCCTGCCGCCCCCAGTTCCTCTGAGGACCTGGGCCATTCTTCTTCCACCCCCTGACAGAGGCTTCAAGTTTTCAGGGGCAAGCGTGATAATGTTTCCGACCGACTTTTGACCGAACGGATTTCCAACTGCATTTGAAAAGGAAAATATCTTTCCAATGTACCAAATAGTGAAAAATGACTAGACGAGTTTATAACTGTTGATTTAGCCACCAAGTTCCCCCCAGCCCTGACTCGGGTTCTCTGGAGGTTTTCATCAAGCATTAATTCTCTCTCTTTCTCAGCACGCAAAGAAATAGGCCCTTCCAAATCCATTCTGCAGCGCATTCGCTTCAAGGCCTGTTGGAAATGGTTTAGCATCTGCTCTTAATAGACACCTCAGCATACCAGGCGGGCGAGGGCTGGGATGGGGACTCAGGGAATCTGAGAACCACCACCTAGAACAACCACAGGACATAGTAGGGGAGGAGGCTTTGGGGGTGCCCCAAGGGCACACGAAGATGGAGGCTCCCAGGTGAGCTAACCCACCTATGATCCCTCCAATCAACCCGTTTAAAGCCACAAAGAAAGTCAAGGGAAGGTGCCGCAAGGTGAACACTGAGCTGAGGTACCCCCACTATGCTGCACATTCAAAGTATATCAGGAGTTTTTAGAAACCCCGAAGCCTAGCCGTATCCCAGCTCAATTACATAAGAATCTCTGGGAGGGAAAGGATCCTGGGATTCACATGTTATAAAAATGCCTGCAAGTGATTCCCGTGTATAACCAAGATTGAGAACCAGTGGTTGCCTGAGCAGGGGTTCTCAGAGTAGGATTCCCACTGGACCAACAGCCTCGGCATCAGCTGGGACCCTTGTTAGAAATGCACATTCCCCAGGGGCCCCCAGCCCCGAGCTGCTGAGTCAGACATTCCCAGGGTGGGCCCGGCAATCTGCATTGCTTTCCAAGAGATTCTGATGTCTGCATAGGTTTGGGAGCCACTGAGCTAGACCTTACCAGGGTAGGGAAGGTATATTTGTTCTCCCGGCTATTCATTCGTTCATTCAGTCAGTCAGTCAGTCCCCCGGTTGCTCATGTATTCGGCATGCAGAGCATCTCTACAGGGAGTCTAGGACTGGGCCAGGTATTGGGCATCCAGGTGATAAAGCAAATGTAGACTCTGCAGCCAAGGAGCTTACAGTCTTCCTGTGGAATTTCCTAGATAACACAGACAAAGGTGAAGGTCGTCAACGTGAGGAAAAGTTTTGACCTTTCAATTAACAGCCTCTTTTTCCTGCCTGCATGCACCCTCTTTTCTTGATGGGTTGGTTGGAGGGTGCACATGTGGCTTAGCTCCACCCGTATGCACCCACCTGGAGCACCTAGCATTCCTGCTAAGAGATCCACATGTGCATTCTCTTCCTCACCCACCATTTGTTCAGCGAATACATCATTGAGCATCTATCTATAGGGTACCGTGCTCTGTGCTAGAGGCTAGAGATTCAGAGAGGGCCGTATCTCCCAAATTGTAAACTCCAGAGGTGAGCAGAAGAGATGAGAAGGGTAGAAGGCCCAGAGCAGACCATTCTCACTGGAAGCCCACTTGATGATAAACAGCAACGCGGTTCTTCTCAGCTTGCCCAGACCTAGGTACCAGCCAATTTCCTCCCCATTCTATAGAGGCAGAAAAACACATCAGTCAAGACCATGGACTCTGTCCCCAACAGCCCAGGTTTCCATCTGGCTTTTAGACTCACTAGCCAGTTGACCTTGAACACGCTACCCTATGTCTGCATGCTTCAGTTTCTTGACCTGTAAAATGGGGATATAAGCAGTATCTACCTCCTTGGGTTGTTATAAGAATTAAATGAGAATCAGCAAAGTCCTTGGAACAATGTCTGGCACATAAGTATTATTAAGTGTTTTTTTAGTTAAATCATAAGCGTGACTTTTGAGAAAGTTGATCAAAAATAAAATCCACTTTAAAACCAGATTGCTTTTCAGGTGTCCTAGTGGTTTTGTTCAATGATTACCACAGGGAATTCATTTCACAAAGGGAATGGCTTGGGTCCCCATGTGTTGGATTTGCTTAAAGTGAAGTAGGCTTGTCGCTGGCTTCTGACAGTGCAGAGGGAGCTTTCCCAGGAAGTGTGGCAAGACTATCCCAGGACACCCAGCTCTGGGAGGTTCGGGATGTCCCCTGAACTCCCTGATTTTGCCTCCATGGCCATCTGCCTTCTGTCCTTCCTTCGCCCCGAATATTCTCCCAACGCTGGGACATGAGAAGGTGTTTTAATAGCTAAGGGCATGTCCTCCCTCCCTTCTTAACATCTCAGGATGGAAAATATCAAGAACGTCTGTGAATCCACGAGCCACCTCTGCTCTGAAGAAATGGTTTCCCTGTCCACCTCTCTCCACTTCCCGTGCATTTCTCAACAGGAAGTGCTAAAACAGGAAGCCGTCACCTCCCATCTTCTAGGCATCCCAGAAAATGCTCACCTCACAGAAAATGGGCACCTCGGCAGAGTCCTTGCTGCGAGCTATCCACCCCTGCCTCCCATCCAGTGACCCAGGACCACTTATGAGCATCAGGACCCAATGGATGATCTCAAACTTTTCACGGTTATTACAGGTGTCAACAGGATGGAAATAAAGCCAGAAGCTGTGTCAAGATTCGGCCATCAAGATCCAAAAAGGAGCATTCTGCTTCCCGGCATTTCTTGCCAAGGATGATCTCAGATTCATCTGTTCCCATTCACAGTGAGCACAGACCTCAAGTTTATTAAGGGTGCGGCTCCGATTTCCCCTTCTCCTGTTCCTGAAATTGGGCTGGGTGGGGATGTTGATGGTCAGAATTGGGGCAAATCCAGAGAAGAGTGTCCTCATATTGGCAGCCCGCGGTGTCTGCTACCTACAAGGGTTTTGGCATATCTCCTTGCCATTCTGTTCTCATACAATTAGTACTCTCTCGCTCTCGCTCTCGCTCTCTCTCCTCTGCCTGCCCCATCTCCACAGACTTATTTATTTTTTTAATGTTGAGCATTTATTCTGGGAACACAGAGTTGGATGAGACATAGCCCTGTCTCGCAGAGCTTACAGCTGGAACACAAGTGGACAAATAAACAAGCAGTTAGACGTGATTGTGGGAAGCATGGCACTGAAGGCAGGGGGGTAGACAAGTGCCGGAAGAAGCATTAACACAGGCTAGAGAAAGAGAGAAGGCTCCATGAGCAAAGGGTATCCAGACAGGTTTCAAATCTCTGGCAGAACCCGCCTGCATCCCTCAGATCTTATCGATACAGTGCGCTCAGGTGCAGGTCTCTTTAAGGCTTAGGGAATATTCTAGAGATCCACAAGGTAGGCTAGAAGTGCCAGGGAATTCACTGGCCACAATGCAGAGCAGCCCTCACCCACTGACTCTTGTGAGACAGTGTACCAATACCCCAGCTCACTCACTCCTCACGTCCTGGATGATGCTGAAGTTTGTGTTTCATGATGTTTCCCAGAATTTCTTTATAGGATTATGCTCCAGTCACCTTCAATAACTGGCTTTATAACCTACCCTCTATTTAGGCTGCCTCCCTACGCCACTCGCCTGTTCAGGCATCCTGGGATTCCCCTCCGCAAAATACTTGTTGCTCTTGAATCTGTATCTCCAGATCTGCTTCCGGGGAGATTGAACCTGAGATAGTTTGCAAGTAGGAGAACGATGTCAGACTTGGGTGTCTGAGAAGTGTGGCCCTTTCTATCCACATGGTTGGGAGGCATCTCAGGGTTGGACTTCCAGGTCTCAGAGTGGACAGGTGAGACAAGACAGCCCGTTACTTTCCGAGCACTCTCGAGGACACAGCCCCAACTTCCAGACCTGGAAATGCTAGCAACATTCCGTGGCCATGGGCAGCCCTGATCAGCTTGATCCTCGGGTCACACACAAATGAATACCTGCCTAGAGACTGAGCCCAGCTGAAGACCACACAACCCAACCCAATCCCTACGCTCAAGTGTGCACTCAATGGGGAAGTAAAAGACAGGGTTCCTGCAAGGTAGAAAGTATCCTAATATAAAAACTCAAGAGGGGTGGCTGACAGTAAGTCTCATAGAGTAGCACAAAGTAGCGCACCTGTCCTTTCAGACCCGTCCCCAGTATACCCTGCAGAGTTTAAATATTTCCAGTCCCTACTTTACATTTTCATAGCTCTTTTTTTTTTTTTAAGGTTCAAGTATAGCCTAACCCAGCCTGATGCTTGCAGGTGCTGGATACAGCCAGCCCAGCTCTGCAAGGCAGGGTGGTGAGGTCAGCCTGCTCCAGCCCCTCTGCATCCCAGAGAGCATTCCTCTCCACCCCTAAGCCTTGGATTCCACAGATGGAAACCCAGAAGCCCAGGGGGTGGGGGTGGGGAAATGGGGGAATGTGACTTGCCCATGGTCACCCTACTGTCAGAGAGTAGAGGCAGGATTGGGGCCGGGAGGACCCAGCTCCTAGGTACCTGATCTGGCATATTTCGAGGAGGCCCAGAGGCAGAAACGGTCTGCTCAGGGAGACTTCTGGACCCAGGACCACTGACAGCGTGGTAATCAGGGAGTACCTGCTCCATCATGCAGTCATGCTAAGGGCAACCCGTCCTCTGTGTTCTCCAGAGTGATCACACTTCCCCTCCAGTGGCCTCTACCCGACCAAATCCCCAGGGCATCTCATGATTTGAAAAAAGGAAAATTAACAGTTAATGGAAAGGGAGGGAATAGGGCAGAAAGGGAGGAGGAAGGAAAGGAGGAAGGGAGGGAGATAAAGCTCAGAAGGGCCATCCCCGGGGAGGTGAATTAGAATGTGAAGAGCTGATTTCTACACCGGGTTGCAACTCCTGAGAGCGTTACACCTGGCAACAGGTTTCTTGATGTCTCAGCGCCTCATCTGATGCAAGTCTGCCAAATCCATTCATGAAGATCAACAACAGCGATAATAGTACTTCTGTAGGGCTTGCTCCGTGCTCAGCCCTGTTGTACGTACTTCACGACCTGACCTCACCGGATGCTCACAATGACCCCGAGAGGGCATGGATCTGATCCCCTCTCACAATGACCCCGAGAGGGCATGGATCTGACCCCCTCTTACAATGACCCCGAGAGGGCATGGATCTGACCCCCTCTCACAATGACCCCGAGAGGGCATGGATCTGACCCCCTCTCACAATGACC
>NW_027397134.1:2024081-2059840 GCF_003265705.2 Callorhinus ursinus
GGTCAAGTCGCGTGTGCAGGGCCATGGGGCCAAGGAGTGCCACGCTGGGATGCGATCGCAGCGTCGGGGTTTGCAATCATCAGGCCACACTGCGTCTGCTCTCCAGCCGGCTCGCTGAGGGGGCCACTGGCTGCTGGATGCGACGGTATTTGTGCCGGAGCCTGGCATGGCGCTCAGCACCCAGTAGGTGCTCGGTACACGCTCACTCCTCGCCTGGCTTCCGTGCCCTAAAAGCCGGCTTCCGAATCCACAGCCCTCTCCCCTCCTCCCGGGGCCCCCCTTCAGTTAACCATAGCCCGGCCTGTCCCTCTTAGGGTGGCCGCTCCCAGCAGGAGTTCGGGGCCTGCTCAGGCCAGGCCCTCGGCCAACCAGTAGGTGCCCGGCACCCCATTATCATTCCACCGCCTTCCGACAGAAATTATAAGCACTTTGTGTCAACCCCCGTCTGCCCCAGCAGCCGCGCCGAGGGAAAGCGATTGAGGTCAGGGGAGGCAGACAGCCTACCCATCACGCCTGCCGCGGCCATTCCTCACACGGTGACATGCAATCTCCCGGCGAGGGTCACCTCTGGGGAAGCGATTCCTTCCAACCCAGAACAAGTGCCAAATTGCAGCTTTGCCGAATAATCATGTGGAACACATTGGAAATAGCCGCCTCAGTAATAAATGGTTAACCAAAGCAGCCCCTTCCTCCAGCATAACCAAGAAGGGATTTACTGTAACTACGTTAACCTATTCGTTCATTCTGCAGCACATGGCCCCGGGAGCCTGCTGGTCAAAAGCACAGGGCTGGGGAGGAACAGACAGGGAGGGAGCAGATCTTAGCCGCTGGGAGAAGGGAGAGGTCAGCGAAGGCGCAGGGACAGCCAGCCCGAGCCTGTGGCTGGTTCCTGGCCCCGGGGGTGGGGGTGGGGGAGCCCCATCCCAGGGAGACCTGGCTCAAGCGGGCTCGGCGTCCCTCTGCAGCCTGCTGTCACCTGCCTGGCCCGGGGACGCCGAGTCGAGGCTGGATCGGAGGAGAGGCGTCTGGGTTTCTTCCTGCTCACGTGGAAATCGGTAGTGTGGCAACTCCAAACTCCCCAGGCCAGCATGTTTGAGGGGGGGAAGGGGGGGGGGGTGGACGAGGAGAGGAAGGGAGGGGAGAGAGAGCAGAGAGAGGAGCTGGATCCCGAGACACAGAAGTATGAATGGAAAACAGAAAAAAAATGTGGAGATGATATGAAGACTCAAAGAAAGAGAGGACAATTTCAGAGGAGAAAAAAGAACAGAAAAAAAACATTCTGAAGCAGGCAGAGGAGGCGGGGAGGACAGCGGGGCAGGGGAGTTGGGGGCGGGGAGGGACGGAGAGGGCAAGAGCCTGCCTCCAGAAGGCTGGGTTTTGTTTCCACGGAGGAGAAGAAATGGTCTTTGTTATCCAAAGCCTTGAGTGACACCAGCAGAGCCCCAAACAGCCTCGCTAACACAGCAGCACCCAGACTAGCAGGAGCGTGCACAGACGCGCACGCACGCACACTCCCGAGGCATGCACGCATGCACGCGCATGCACGCACGCACCCCCTGCGGCCCCCAGCCAATCCCTACCCCACCCCCAGCCCTGAGCGCAACTCAGTCCCAGAACAGATAGAGCATTAAGCAGTCACCCGCCAAGGGAAGCAGGCCCCAAGTGGACTGGGGCTGGGTGTGGGGGAGGGGAGGGAGGCGGCCGCGGACCAGGGCAGGGGGCCCCAGGCCGACCCAAACTGCATCTGGAATACAGAGAACCCCGGAAGCCCGCTATGGGGCTGCAGCTGCCCCAGGCCAGGGCCTCCCCGTCATCCCAGCTGTCAGGGTCCAATCTTAACCAGGCTGTGAGACTCCCTGCTAGCTGGAGGGAAAAGCGGACACGGGAGAAACTCCTGCAAAGCGCAGCCAGTCCCTGGGCCCTGAGCCGAGCGGCAGCCTCCTTCGGGGGGCAGCGTCTCCCTACTTGAAGTGGGCGGGCAGCTTCCGGCCAACCTTGGCCTGGCTCTCCCTTGCCGCCCCTGCAACCTCCCGGTAATTTGCCAAAATTAACAGATTTATGGCAGCGCGTTGGTTTGGATCAACTTTTCATGTGTATTTTGTGAGAGAAAAACATTTTCCTCTTCCCCGACTTACAGTTTGCCCATTAATACGCTCCACATTCGCTGGTGCTTAATGACTGTTCAAATTTTCTCTATTCGTAGAGAATGTTGTTGTGATTAAGGGTGCCAGGGTTCTCACAAGTACAAACACACCAAAGCCATAAAAAGGGCAATTAATTCTTAAAAAAAAAAAGTGCAGGAGTGGGAGAGAATGGATGTTCTGTTTACAGAAAAGCGAGAAAGAAAACAGGTATTTTCTAAGAGGTGTCCTGACGGGACAGTTATGTCTCCTGTAAACCACTGGGAAACTGTTATCCAGCAGATATTCGGTGGTTGGACGGCCATGTGTCAACCACTTATTATAAACCCGATTCTGGGCTGGTCACTAGAAGAAACCACAGCGTGTGGGCGAGGTGGCTATTCTGGCCAGAAATTCATCCCTGGCTGTGGATATGTTAACTTCTGCCTCTGAACCTTAGTTTATTCATCTGCAAAACGGGAGGCTGAAACCCACAAGGACAACGGTCATAATTCAAAAGGGGACTATGGATCAAGGGCTTAGTTTAGTGCCTGGAGAGTAGGACTACAAGAATTACCCGGTTCCTTATTCATTCATGCGTTTATGAAGCGCCTTCTCTGGGTCAGACGACAAGTCCCTGCCCATGCAGAGCTGATGATCCAGGAGTGGGAGACAGAAACCAAACATCCAGAGCCACAGTGTGTCTGGTCATAACCAATGCTTGAAGAGAAATGCAACAGAACAAGAGGATAAAGGACTTGGGGAGGACAGGCAGGTGACTCAAGCTGACTCAGAGGGGTGTGAAGGGTGAATTGTGTTGGGATCTTTCTCAATCCCTTTCACCTTTCCTAAAATTATGTTTCACAAGCCTGAACCCCACTCTTGATGGCCCCCGCATAAGCAATTGGGACACAATGGAGAGTACTGTTAAAAGAAAGGTCAGGGCACACAAAGTGAATGTTTCCTTTTTAAAAAAATACATCTCTATCTATATCTCTATCTAGTCTGTATCTATATTCTGAGTACCTACTATGCACCAGGCATTGTGCTAAGAAGTGGGCATGCGACATGGGGAAATCAGATATGGTCCCTGCCTCCCGGCACTTTGAGTCTGGGGTGGTGGGTTCAAACCATAAACTAACAGAGATACCGAGATTATTTCATTCATCACAAACTCTGGCAGGTGCTACAAGGAAGGTGCAGCAAGGTCCAAGATCTGTGGCCAGGGCCTGGGGGAGCTGATGCCAAGGAAGAGCTCCTGGGGAAAGAGATAATGGAGCTGAGCTGGTAAACGTGTGTAGGCAGTGGCGAGGTGAAGGGGAGGGTGAGCGAGGAAAAAGTATTCCTGACAGAAGGAATAGCATGTGCGTGGGCCGGACCAGTGGCAAAACAAATGGGCTTTGTGGCCAGACAGACCCAGGTTCGAATCCCTGCTCCACCACCTCCCAGCTGTATGACCTTGGGCAGGGACCTTCAGGTCTCTGAGCCTCAAGGTTCTCATCTGTAAAGTGGGCTTGCTGAAATGTCACCGGGTTGCCAAGGGGACCTGAGTGTAGGAAGCATTTAGCACAGTGAAGTCCTAAACCACGGTTGGTTTCTTGCAAAATTGTCACATCTGGTGATGGGACAGGCTCGAGGCCGTAGTCAAGACACCCAGCATCTGGTTCCTGTTCCTGTTCTTGCCTCCCTCTGAGGCTGTTTGCCCCACCATAAAATGAAGGGATCCATTCAATGCACAGACTAGATATTAACAGAGCATCTCCGCATGCCCATCAGTGGGCTTAGGAGCTAAGGTGACTACAAGGAGCTGAGCAGACCTGGCCCCAGATTGGGTCTAGTGTGAGCAGCAGATGTTAACCCAGTAAGAACAGAAAAAGCATGAGATGGTCCCCCCACTGCGCCTTCACTTGGCCGGTCGCCAATTCCCTGCTGACCAAGATGGACCCCATCTTGTAGGGTCTCTGAGGATGAGCACTGCTTCTGCCTCCTTGAGAGGGGTACTTCGCTGACTACCCAGGCAGCCCCCCACCCACTCTGCTCTGCTCCCGCACCCTCAGCTCTATTCTGACATCTAAATGACACCCAAATTTAACATGACCCACAGCCAAACCTTGATTCCACCACACCCGTCCCACCACACAGTGTCCCCAGTTCAGCAAAGGACAGCACCAAACTTCTTCTGCCCCCATTTCAGGAAAAACCTTTGTGGTTGCCCTGGACACCCTCTCTTTGGCTTACACTGCACATATAGCTAACACTGTTGGTTCCAACTTCATATTTGTCCAGAGTCTGAACATCTCACCATCTCCACAACTCCTACTCAAGCCCAATCCTCTGTACTCTTGATAGGAGTATTGTAGCAGCCTCCAAAAGTCTTCATATTGTCCACAGACTATTCTAAAAGCAAAATTGTATGTCAGGTCACATTTCTCCTCTGCTCCAGACCCCCCAAGCACCCAGCACCCTCACCGTCCTCACTGCCCACTGCACCATAGCCTCACAGACATAACTGGCCTCAGGGCCTTTGCACTTGTTGACTAGTCAGCCTGGAATGCCTCACCCCAACATGGTCACACCCTCACCAATTCCAGGTCTCTCTCAGATGTCATCTCTGTCTCTGGGAGGGTGACAGAATGGTAACACTCTCTAGTTCCAATTTCATGTTTCTTCGTAGTACTTGGCCCCTTCTGACATTCTCCATCCATTTTCCTCTATTCACTCATTTGTCTTTCCCTCTCTTCCCTAGAAGCCTCTGGCTCTTTGTGGTCTGTTTAGAGATGGGAGCACTCGGTGAATATCTGTTGCATGAATGATTTTTGTGACTCAAGCAATGATTAATTCACTGGCACCTTCTGGCGAGACCCCGAGGATCCCACCTGAGAGGGGTCTGACTTGCCCTGAGCTAGGGAATGCCTCTTGACCAAGCTGTCTAGAAGCTGACCAGGGGAAAAGAGGCGATGAAGAATCCTGTTTCAAACAGAACCCACTAGAATCTCAGCTCCACCAATCACCAGCTGTATGGACTTGGGCACTCACTCCAGGTACCTGGGCTTCGCTTTCCTCTCCCATAAAATTGGAGCATGTTATGGGTTGAATTGTGTCTCCAAAAAAAGATATGGTCACATCCTAACCCCCGGGAATGTGATCTTATTTGAAAATATGGTCTTTGCAGGTGGAATTAGCTGAAATATGGTCATCCTGGATTGGGGTGGGCCCTGAACCTCATGACTGAGAGCTTTATAAGGAGAGGGAAATTTGGACACACAGACACAGAGACAAGATTGCACAGGAAGACAAAGGCAGAAATTGGTGGGATGCTGCCACAAGCCAAGAAACACCTGAGGCTACCAGAAGTAGAAGAAGTGAGGAAGGATTCTCCCCTAGACACTTGAGGGGGAAACGGCCTCCAGACTCCTTGATGCTGGACCTCTGGCATGCAGAACTGTGAGAGACTACATTTCTGTTGTTCCAAGCCATCCAGTTTATGATGCTTTATTCTGGCAGCCGCGGCACCCGAAAACAGAGTGAGAACCTCCATCGGGGGAGGACTGCATGATGTCCAGAGGGCTCCCGAGGGCCCAGATCCTCATAGTCCCTTAAATGTCCCGTGGTCCCTCTGACATGCCAGAAGCCACCTCTGCCAGCCCTGCTCTTGCAAAAGCCTTGAAGAGCAGCAACCATTCCAAGCCCTCAAAATGCCACTGAACTCTCGGCTCCCGGCCCCCAGACCCACTTCTCCCTGACATCCCTGCAGAACCACAGCCAAATGCCCCCATCAGATTCCTCTAAATAAATCCAGCCCACCCTGCACCCCTCCACCCCCCCTCCAACTGCCCCTGCCCACTGACATTTGGACCCAAGAGCTAAGTGCAGCAGCTTCATCTAAAAGGAAACCACAAACACGCTCTCGCCCACGTTTTATGACTTTATAACTCACCAAATAAACCTGATGCCTATAACCATAAAACAAAGCCGAAACGAGTTGGACATGTACCAGCCAGGAGAAGCAGGAGGGGGGCGAAATTGCCGGAGGGGGCCTCTGAGCTGCGGAGCCGCGGTTCTCTGTGTGGATTTCCCGGCCGCAGTCTTGCAGAAACTTAATATTCCAATCAGCACCCAAGCAAGGCATTAGAAGCCAAGGAGTGCATGAGTGCCCCCATAGCTGGGGGAATATTACTCACCAGGTCATGGTCGGCTGCGTAAAATACAACCCTCATATATCATTATAACTGCCAGCCAGCGACAGTTATAATTGAGACAGCAATAACTAGGAGAGAGTTCTTTAATTTAACATCCAATTATTACAAGTTATCACTTCTTAATAAATGTAATATAACAGACAATCAATGTTGCATGCGACGGCCCAGACTGCAATGGGATGGGAAATTTATATCCTGGGGGAAAAAAATATACTCTGTGTAGCGTGCGTGCGTGTGTGTACGCTTGTGTGTGTGTGCGCGTGCGTGTGTGTGTGTGTGTGTGTGTGTGTTTCGGCTTCCTTAAGTCTGTGGCGGCTGTGATAAGTGTTGCAAGACTCCAGCTATAAATAGCTGAGCTCGCCTCCGTAGCTGACATTGTCATATTTGCATATGTACAATAGCTCCGGGCCAAGCAGAGGAAAGAGTAAGAGAGGGAAAAGAAGGATTTCTTCACTTCGCACAGGCTCTGAGGAACGTCAAGTGGAGGCTAATGCCCCCCCGGCCCAGAGGGCGCCAAGACCCAGCAGGGCGGCTGGCGAAATTGTCCTAAACTTGATTTGGCAGTAATATTTTTAATATTTTTAATAATATTTTTGGTGTGTGGCAAATAGACAGAAAAATGAATGTATCAAGTGTGCGGCTTTCCGACTTCTTACAAAGTGGGCACACCCGAGGGTAATCACAGGCCGGGGGGGGGCAGGGAATAAATACACAGAAATGGCCAGCCTTCTGGAAGACCCCTCAGGCCCCTCTCCCAGGAGCACCCTTTCCTTGCACCGCCAAGGCACCATGATCCTGATTTCCACCTCCGTAGATTCTTTTGGCTCATTTCATGTACGGTATGTTCTTTTGTGTCTGGCTTCTCTTGCTCAGTATTATTTTGTGAGATTCATTGTGTCATGGAATGTAGAATGGCTCATTCCTTTTTACCTCGAGATCATACTCAACGGTGCAACTATGTCACAATTCATTTATCCATTCTTAGCGGGTGGACATTGGGGCCGTTTTCAGTTTGGGGCCCTTACAAACTGCACCGTTACAGACATTTGTGTGCGTAACTTTGGTGAACATATGTAGGCCATTCTCGTGGGTGTGTAGAATTGATCATAGAATTGGTGGGCTGCAGGGCAGGTGCACGTCCAGCTTTAGTGGAAGCTGCCAGATCGATCTCCAACGTGGCCATACCATCTGATACTCCCAGCAGGCTGTAGGAGTTCCGGTTGCTCCAAATCTTTGCCAACACTTGATGGTATCTGTTTTATTGATTTTCGTTGCCCTGGTGGATGTGCAATGGAATACAGTGTGCTTGATTTGCATTTCACTAGTGATCAATGAGGTTGCACACCTTTTTTAATATCTATTGGTCATCCATAGGTCTGCTGTCGTGAAGGGCATGTTCACACGTTTTTGCCTGTTCTTCTATTGGTTGCTTGTCCCTTTCTTTCTCTGGATATAAATCTTTTTTGGCTGCATGTATTACAAATTTCTTCTCTCCCTCTGCAGCTTGCCTTTTCATTCTCTTGTTGTCTTTTGGTGAAGTGATGTTTTCAAGTTTCAGTATGGCCCAGTTTGCAAATCTCTGCTTTTACAGGTAGTGCTTTTTCTATACAGTATGGAATTTTGATCACCTTCAAAGAGAGGCATCCTCTGTGGGTCTAAGTTATACTTCTAGGAGAACAAATTGACTGGGCCATTTTAATTGTGTGGGGTTTTTTTTAAAGATTTTATTTATTTATTTGGGAGAGAGACCGTGAGAGAGAGAGCAGGGGCCGAGGGAGAGGGAGAAGCGGGCTCCCTGCTGAGCAGGGAACCCAATGCGGGGCTTGATCCCAAGACCCCAAGATCATGATCTGAGCCAAAGGCAGATGTTTAGCCAACTGAGCCACCCAGTTGTGTTTTTCCTTTTGATTTTGCACACCTCTTTACTCCCCACAATGCAATGCACATGGATTCAGGTGGTTGAGAGTAGTGTGAATTATTCATTCACTGCTCACCTGTCCATTTATTCATCTAGGAAGAATTTTGTGCCATACACTGTGCTGAATGAAAATGAGAGTTCACACAAATGAACATGACAGACACGGTTCATGACCTCAAGAGATATAAAAGTCCCAGAATGAAACAGGAGCAAATTCTGAGAAGCCTTGAGTTTGTTAAAGATTTTTGAAATAAAACATGAAAACAACAAAACCCATGAGCTATAAAAGCAAAAAAAAAAATCAATATACCAGATTTCATCAAAGTTAAATAATTTTGCTTTACCAAAGACTGTTAAGAAAGGCTGAAACAAGTTGTATTCATAAAATGGAATGATGTTCCTAGAAGTTTAGAATCTGATAACATGGTTTTAACCCACTTTTTACAGTTATTCTCCTCATTCAGCCAGCATTTATTGAGTACATACTGTGTGGCAGGAAGCATGGTGGACCTTGGGGAATCAGGGGGTCTTCAAGGAGGAGAATGGGCATGCAGACACACTACAGGACATTGCAAGAGAAGGATTGCCATAGAAGTGAGTGTGGAGGTTGTAGGAACAATGAGGGGGACTCCAGGGAGGCTTCCTGGAGGAGGTGACGTGTGAATGTGGCCTTGAAGGATGAATACCAGAAAGCAGCCAGTGACTTAGAGGAAGAAGAATGGTGGCAGGTTCCAGAACTGAAAGTCATTGTAAGACCTGGTGAGACATCAAAGGGAAGGGGAAGGGATGAGCCTGGAGAGGAGGTGGCCACAGTCCTGTCTCTGAGGACTCTAAGTGCCCTGAGGAGAATTTGGATTTTATGGTGAAGGCAACAGGGATGTCAGGAAGATGTTCCCATCTTGCACATCAGAGAAAGTGGTATATCAGAGCAGGGACCTACCTGGAGTTCCGGGATCGAATCCCGCGTCGGGCTCCCTGCTCGGCAGGGAGTCTGCTTCTCCCTCTGACCCTCCCCCTCTCTCATGCTCTCTCTGTCTCATTCTCTCTCTCAAATGAATAAATAAAATCTTAAAAAAAAATTCAGAGCGGGGACCTAGAGTTTAGTGGTCCGACTGGAATTGTGACTATATGACCTCAGTTTCTTCATCTGTAAAATAGGGATGATAAGGACAGTGACCATTTAGTGATATCTTACTCTGTGGATGTTTACTCATCTAAAGCATTCAGTGTCCCTGTGAGGTAGATTATATCCCTCTCCCTATTTTATAAATGAGAAAACAGGTCACTCAGCTGGTAAGCACCGGGATGTATGCCCAGGCCATTTGGCTCCCATATCTGGCCCCCTCTCCACTGCAGGATGCTGCTGGATGGTGGAGCCGGCCTCCCAGGGCTGCCATGAGGATTGACTGAGGCTATGATGTAACATGCAACCCAAGCTCCATGCTGAGAGCATAGCTGGGGTTCTCTAAGTGCTGGCCGCCACTGATAAGCAGCCCAGACCACCAGAGGCTGTGAAGGACACTCCCAGGGGGCTACTGGCCTTTAGCAAGACATTGGTGTCCTCCAGTTCGCTGCCCAGTCACCAAATATTGTTCAAACACCCTATCTAACCAGAGCCCCATCCCTCTACCACGGTGTACACCCAACAGGAATGACCACACCCATTTCACAGATGAGCAAGTGGAGGTCTGTAAACTGTGCATCCATGCTCCCAGGAGAGTCACAGTGAGACTGGGGTTTGAAGCCCTGACGATGGGCACCTCAGTCCCGTGAGCTCACCCATGCCCCAAGCCCAGGGGGAGATCCACTGAGAGTAGCGAGAGTTCTCCAAGCAAAGACAATCCACAGAAATCTCTCACTACCAAGTATCCTGGTCAGCTCAGGTTGCCATAACAAAATACCACAGTTCTGGAGGCTGGAAGTCCAAGTTCAAGGTGCTGGCAGATTCAGTTGCTGGTGAGTGCTCTGTTCCTGTTTGCAGACCGCCACCCGCTCCCTGTGTCTTCACGCAGTCTTTCTTCTGTGTGTGATTGGAGGGAACGATCTCGGGTGCCTCTTCCTGGTGAGGACACCTCTCCCACTGGATCAAGGCCCCGTCCTTAGGACCTCACATCACCCTAATTACCTCCCCGAAGACCCCATCTCCAAACACAGTCACACTGGGAGTTAAGGCTTCAACACACACATCTGGGGTGACACAATTGAGTTCGGAACACAGGGAGAACATAAAAAGAGGGAAATAAGGGAGAGAAGAAAGAGAGACCAAAGTAGCAAGTGAAGAAAATCAGGAGGGAGAAGAAGAGTAGCACAAAGGACGACAAAAGAGAGGAAGGGAGGGCCGGCCTGGGATGATGACCTGGAACAGCCTGGAACATACCGTCACTTGCTGGGGACACATGTGGCCTCCAGAAACTGCTTGTCTGGGACGTCTGGAGCAAAAGATGGGGTTGGCACATATGCCAAATGTGCCAAATACACTTGAGACTCATTTATAAAGACCCTTTGGTAGAATGAATTTTAAAATGAACAAAAAAGATCTAGTTGTCAGGGTCGGAATGCCCTGCAGAGGCCGCTAACCAAATAGGTTCGTTTTGCAGTTAGAAAAATGGGAGCTCAATCGCTTCTCAGCCTTTTGGCTAAGACCAAGTGAAAAATGGGAGCTCAGAGTTGGGCAGACACCTTCCCAGGATCACACAGCCTGCTCAAACCCAGGTGTTCTGCCTGCTCCTGCAGCGTTCCTTTCCAGAGGTCAGAGGCAGCACAGAGAGGCAGCAAATGGGCACAGATGTGGCAGATAGAGAAACTGAGACTTAGAGCAGTGAAAGGCCTGCCACAGAGCCACATGGCTTTCTTCTCAGAAGAGTAGTAGCAACATTTGTCAGGGGCTCGCGGAGGCTGCCCCTCCGCTGAGAACTTTGCATGCCATATTTTGCCCAACGTGCACGGCATCAACCCCTGCTTATTCCCGTGTAGGAGAAGAGGAAGAGGAGGCTCAGAGGGAAACAGAGGGGAGGTGACTTGCCCGAGGCCACCTGAACACGTCCACAGGGCTCCAGGGGTGGGTCTCTGCCACCAGGCTGGACCTCGGGGAGGTTTGGGGCTCCCCAGGCTTGGGACGCTGTGACCACGGCTTCTTCTCCATGCCCATCCTCCAGTCCCTTCTGGGCACACCCCTGGGGGACCAGCCTACACGGGGTAGGAGTGACACCCACACTCCCCAGACAGAAGGTCCTCACGTGGTTCTCAAACCTGGGGTGTCAGCTCTCGCAGCTGAGGCGCTGCAGCCAAGCTCACCCTCCTTCTGGGGAAAGCGAGATGTGGAGGGGCTGGGGGCCCGAAGGGGAGGGGCCACTCGGGCTCAGCAGCCGGGTGGGCAGACTGAGGGGCTCCCAGCCAAGGGAGGTGTGATCTCCCCCAGCTCCACGTCCTGGAGTGCGAACTTCAAACGCCCGATTCCCAACATTTGGCCATATATTTTTTTTCTTCCTTACCCCAAAGCAAATCCGGCTCCAACGTGGGCTCCTGGCGCCTGACTGGGGTGCAGTTGGCTGTTTTGCAGAGTGAGGGTGGCTGCTCACACAAGGGGAGTTGGGGGGGCGAAGAACCTGCTGGGGATGCAGGAGGCAAGGGAGGCGACTTTCTCTCTGGCTGGCCTTGGGATGGGTTGTTGGTGGCGGGTAGGTGGGTGGATGGACAGAGGGATGGAGACACCAACAAACAGGCACCGAGCAGGTAGACTGAACAGGATGAGACCAGGACCCATCTTTCTCCCCAGGTCCCTGTGCCACACCGGGTCTTTGTCATCACACTCACCTCCCCGGACAAGGAAGGCCCCTGTCCCTGTCTGTCTCCTCAAGGACCTGAGCCTCACCAAGCTCTGCATGGCTGGGGCTGAGCCCTGGGTCTGACAATGAGGAGATGAGCCCCTTCAGAGCTGAGGGAGGAAGAGAGAAGGTGGGAGAGAAGAGGAAGGAAGGGAAGGCGAAGGGAGAGAAGTCTGATCTCTCTATAAACAACGTGAGATCTCACACACCGTCGGGAAGAGCCAGCCAGCGCTGCATCCGGGCATGGATTGTGCAGATACGCATGTAAAGCAAAAGAGGAGAAACCGTGGGATCCCGTCTGCAGGAGACTGAAAGCAGGCAAAACTGAAGTATGCAATCAGGGTCAGAAGAATGGTTACCTCTTTGGTGGGGGGGGGATGGTTATTAACCAGGGGGCAGGAGAGAGTACCTTCTGGTGTGTTGGGAATGTTCTAAATCTTGATCTAGCTGATGGCTCCAAGGGGGTCTACATATGTGAACGTCCATCAGACTGTGACCCAAAGATGGGGTGTCCTTCGGAATATCCTTTCCTAGATCCCAGTTGTAGAGCTCCATCATTTTTTTTTTAAATAGATAATATGACAGAAGATGGTTGGATAGGCGAAGGATAGATACTCCTTTCAGGGGACATTGATGGCCACTTGGTGTGGGCGGGGCCCTGTGCTGGTCCTGGGGTCTAGAGACAAATGAGTCCTAGCTGCCTCCTCCGAGGAGCTCACAGTCAGGCCGGGAGACAGGTGCATGCAGACAGGCACCACAGTAAAACAACAGGAGGGCCGTGGTCGAAAAAGAAGAGAGGGGCTGGATCAGAGGAGAGGGACAGTATTTGCCAAGAGCATCAGATGGGCAGAATGGGATAAAAACAGAGAAATAGGCTGAGAGCAGAATTTTATGGGCAAAAAAAAAAAAAGTATCTGAAAAAGAAAGGTAAATGCATGGTGAGTGGGTGGGTGGGTGGATGGATGCATGAAAATTTCGTTTTCCTCCTTGAAGGTAAGAATTGCCTTGCACATGGTAAATGCTTCATTACATGTTGAATGAATAAATAAATGAATCTAATATGTTCTAGTTTCTCAAGCATGGCTGATAACAAAGATAATCAAGCAAGGGTCTTAAACATTATGAGATTCTTTAGTCCAGTTGTCTACCTGCTTGGATCCGGCCTGAAGAATAATCAGGGGGCACCTGGGTGGCTCAGTTGGTTAAGTGCCTGCCTTCAGGTCATGATCTCAGGGTCCTGGGATTGAGCCCCGCATCAGGGAGGGGGGTGGTCCCTGCTCAGCGGGCAGTCTGCTTCTCCCTCTCCCTCTGCCCTCCCCCAACTCATACTTGCACACTCTCTCTCTCTCTCTCAAATAAATAAATAAAATCTTTAAAAAAAAAAAAAAGAAAAATCAAGGATGCAGGGAGAGCCTCAGGACTAAGTGTTCATTGTGGCCTTAGTCATAATGGCAGTGGCTAAGGGACAACCCCTAAAAGGTCATTTCAGGAGAGCCTTGATGCAGCCACGTGAGAACATTCCATCACTCTAAATATGACAGGGAGAAAGCCTTGTTAACGATACGAGAAACATGTTTAGGATGGAAAGTAAAGGCAAAATAAAATAATTAGTATATAAAAGTCGGTGCACACGATGAATTCACCAACGCTTGTGTTTTTTTTTAGACAAAACAACTTAGAAAAAAAAATGATGTTGAGGCATTCTGTGTGCATGTGGCTTTCCCTGAGTGGCAGGATAATTTCGTTTTCTGCTTTGTCACAAAGTCTGCATTAACTAAGCCTTCCACGATGACAATAGAGTCCTTTAATTATCAGGCAGAGAAAGGCTGCTCCCACCTTGCCAACTTCAAGGAAAGAGAAAGAGGGAACTCATTCTCAAAAATAATGATGTCAGTGATGGAACCCTGACAACGGGTTCCAAGAACGTCTCTCCAAAGCCACCCATCTTCAGTTCTCTGAGCCCGGATGACCCGCAGAGTGCTGCAGCACCAGGAGCCTCAGATGGGGCTGACCCACCTGCTCTTGCACACGGCCCACCCCAGCAGCCAACACATGTTTACTGAGCACCTACTATCGGCGGGCCTGGCCAAAGAGCCGCAAAGGAAACCCTCTGCTGGGAGTCTGTTGTTAGCTAGGCTGTCGCCCTTACTCACCCAAGCAGGGGATGACAAGCGTGGCTGGCCTATATGGAGTCCTGACTTCATGCCCGGGACTCAACATGCATCACGGACACGAAGCTCCATCCAGTCCTATGGGATTAGTGCTGCCTGCATTTTACAGATGCCGTGTAACTTACCCACCAACACACACAGGGTGTGGCTGAGGAAGAGCCTGCGGTCACACTTACAAGGCCACCCTCCCTCTCTGAGACCGGCTTCAGCACAGGGCTCATGGAAATCACAGAGGGCAACCAAGAGACAAGGAAGAGATCATATAATGCCACACTGTGGGAAGTTCTGGGAAGGAAAGCCCAGCAGGGTGACAGGCAGGGGCTGACGGACATTCATGGGAGCAGCTTGGATCGGGTGACTTCAGGGACACCAGTCTGCAAAGTGTGGCATTCTGCCAAGACCTGAATGAGGGAGCCAATCAGGTGTGGAACCGTGGAAGGCAGCAGGCACAGCACGTGCAAAGGTCCTGAAGCAGGAGGGAGCTCGGCACAAACAAGGAAGAGGGAGGAAGCCAGTGCAGCTGGAGTGAGCTGGCATGAGAAAAGGGAGAAGGGCCAGGAGGTGAGGATGAAGAGGGAGGTCCCCAGAACACATAGGGCCCCGGAGGGCTGAGAAATGCCTTGTGGTGTTCACCATGGTAAAGGTTTTGTCCAGGGCCCACGTTATAACAGGACCCGGAAGGCCGCTTATGGAGAGCGACAACTCGCTGTGGTAGGGCGAGGGTGGAGGTGGCTACCGCACCAGTCCAAGCAAAAGATGAGTAGGCTCAGACGAGAGCAGTACCAAGACGTAGCCCCCTTCCTACCAACAAAACCAAGCAACGCTATTGAAGTCAATGGAATCTGTTTATATTGTCACGGATTCAGATGGTTTGGCTTGGGAGACACCATTCCTTCTAGATCTTCACAGGATTGGGGCATGTTGAGAGCAGGTCTGCTGAGAGCGGAAGAGTTCTGGAACACTCTATATCAGGAGGAATATTTCTAACTGGCTGCTCACCTAGGAGAAGTGCAGAGGTGAGGGCCAACTCCTTTGTTTGCCCCCCACGTGCAGGCCAGCTCCCTGGATCTACTGTCTCTAGCCCTCTTAGAATAGTCTGTGAGATTTGGTTGTGCCAAGAGCACAGACTGGGTCTCTCTTGATTTCCAAGGTAGATGACAAGACTGAGGCTCGGAGAGGCTGGGTAACCTGCCCAAGGTCACACAGTAAATAAGTGATCCTGTGTCACACTGCTGGTAAGTGACAAGGCCTGGGTTTGAATTGTGACAGCCAAATCCCTGCCTGGCTCACGTTACAACCACTGTCATAGTACCCTGCCATCCAGTTGATGAGCAAGTTTGTTTTATGAAAATGGCAAGTCTAAAAATCACTTTTCTGGGGCCCTGCCCTATCCTATGTGGGCCCCAGAGGGCAGAGAGAGACCCAACTTAATGAATGTAGTGGGGACCAGCTTGAAGGATGCTTTTAGCAGGTCAGAATTCTTCTAAGCAGAAATTGGATATGGGCATGGAGTAGGGAGCTCCCCATCCCTGGGAGCAAACAAGTAGAAATAAATCAATCACTGCATACATCTAGACTTCAAGCAGGCATTATATTAGTTTGTCTCTATTACATCTCCCAACATTAATATCCTATGCGTGGGTCATTCATTCATCCATCTACTTATTTAGTCAATTACTGAGCATCTACTATGCACCGGGCGGGGGCTGAATGCTGAGACATTGAAAAGAAGCAACATGGTCCCATCCTTGGGAAGCTTACAGTGATAGTGATGTCATATGCCTTTTGGTGACATTTATTCTCTTATCAAAAGTGTTGCCTGTGGTCCAGAGATTCGTGTCCTTTAACCTCATTAAATTTTCTTCAAGAAAGAAGTGGCATTCTCCCTTTATAGAGAAGGAAACGGAGATATGCCCAAATGGGGTGTTCGTCCAGAGCCAGGTCATAAACCTTGATTTGCTAAAATCCCTATGGAAACATCCTCCCTTACTCAAGGGGTGCATCTAAGATCCTTACAGAAAACACAGGGTTCCTTGGAAAACGCCTTCTCCAAAACAAAGAAAACCTTCATGCCAATCTGCCAGGCCAGGGGGATGCTTTAGAAAGCTCCGATCTTCCTTCTACCACAACAGGAGAAGACTCTGAGCCAAGAGTCAGGCTGTTTTCCTCCCAACTGAATGTGTTTTAGACTAAATTAAAATCATACCTCATTTTAAATTAAGGGGATTTAAAAAAAATAAAATATCTACAACATTTAAATATCATTAGTAATTACATTTTATTTTATTTCGAGCCGGTTGGAAACATTTTATTTCTAATTAGGTACATTTGTTTTTAATATCCAGTTTACAGAACAGAAGGACCTCCCTGTAATGAATAGGGAGCTGGAAGGGGGGCTTGCTGGGTCCATCACCTGACCCAGCAAAGGGGTCTGGGGCTCTGCGGGGATCAGAAAGCCCCTAGACCAAAACTCACAGCTCTGGGGCCAGCACATCCTCTGTCCCTGCGATTAATCAACAAAGAAGCATTGGAGAAAATGCAGAACTGGATGCTGGTCGAAACTTACAATAATGATTACGGCAATTTTTTTAAGCACTTACTCTTTCTAAGGCACTTGTGCTAAGCATTTTACTGCTCCAAACGCCATTGCTAATGATGATCATAATCGGTTAGCATTTACTGAGTAGTAGCCTCATGCCGGGCACTTTGAGTGCGGGATTTACTTTAATCCTCACAAGAAACCTTTTTTTTAGGTAGATTCAATCCCTCGTTCTCAATTCGATAATCCAAAAAGCTTTGAAAACTTCAAGTATTTAAATAACACATTTGGCAGCAAATCTGACCTAACCTGACATGAGGTTCTCTGGGGTCTTTAAGGACATCTGGCAGGCACGCTCTACTGCCAGGATGCCACAGGAATGGTCAAGGGCGCTGGCCCAGCCAGCAGGTGCAGTCTCGAAGATCTGAACGAGATCTGACCCAGAGAGATTTGGTGAGGGCTTCTGGACATGACCTGTGTTTCACACAGGTGAGAAAATAAATTCAGCAGTGAAATAACTCAGCCCCTGGGTCCCATAGCTTGCGGGGGGTGGATGTGAGCCCATGGCTTCCCATTACCCTGTTGAGAGCAACAGCCCTGGGAGCCCCCACATGCTCATTTCTTCACCCTCGGTCCTGGTGTGAGGCTGAGTGTCCTGAGTAGGACTAGAACCCAAGACATTGTGTTATTGCCCCATCCCTGTGCCTGTTCAGCAAACTGGCCAGAGTGTTTGTTGACTGACTAAGTGACCTCATAGTCTTCACCATGAAGGATTGAGCTTGGAGTTACCTAGTCACTGAACTGGAAGGGACCTCAGACAATGTGGAATGTACAGGTAAAACCTTGGGGAGGTTTTCATATAAAATGCGGAAGTCCGAACCCTACCCAGACCCAGGGGATCGGAATTTCCAAGGATGTGGCCCAGGAATCTGCATTTTCAATTCCTCTCCCATCACGATCTGAGGATGAGCAGTTCAGATCCTAGGCTGGCATTTTGGAGGCTAATCACCTCATCACCCACCACCTTCCCTTGTGTGAATCTTCTAACCGACCTCCCTGATGGAGAGATGCTTGGCCTATTTTTGTTTGTATACCTCCAGTGACGGGAAGCTTAGCACTCACATAGCTATTAAGCCCAAATGTGAACGTTAGGAAACATCCCAAAGGTGATCCCTAGAGCCCTGCAGAAGGAACAACTGCCCCTGCACAGGGGGCAGTTAACTTGATTGGAAGCAGAAGAGACAAACATTTATGTGTGCGGATAGGGGCTGGGGCCGGACCCTGGCACATTTGGAAATTATCATTCGAGTGAGGGAACAGTAACGGGGCTTCAAACAAAGCATGCCTTGTCATATTTGCACCTATGACCAGTGGATTAGATTAGATGGCATCAGACAGAGTTTACCCAACCGATGGTCAGAAGATCCCAGCTCTTACCATACGATCCAGCAATTGCACTACTGGGTATTTACCACAAAGATACAAATGTAGGTATCCGAAGGGGTACGTGCACCCCAATGTTTATAGCAGCCTATGTCCACAATAGCCAAACTGTGGAAAGAGCCAAGATGTCCATCGACAGATGAATGGATAAAGAAGATGGGGTATATATACACAATGGAATATTATGCAGCCATCAAAAGGCATGAGATCTTGCCATTTGCAACGACGTAGATGGAACTGGAGGGTGTTATGCTGAGTGAAATAAGTCAATCAGAGAAAGACATGACCTCACTGATATGAGGAATTCTTAATCTCAGGAAACAAACTGAGTGTTGCTGGAGTGGTGGGGGGTGGGAGGGATGGGGTGGCTGGGTGATAGACATTGGGGAGGGTATGTGCTATGGTGAGCGCTGTGAACTGTGCAAGACTGTTGAATCACAGATCTGTACTTCTGAAACAAATAATGCAACATATGTTAAGAAAAAAGAAAAAGAAGAAGATAGCAGGAGGGGAAGAATGAAGGGGAGTAAGTCAGAGGGGGAGACGAACCATGAGAGACGATGGACTCTGAAAAACAAACTGAGGGTTCTAGAGGGGAGGGGGGGTGGGGGAATGGGTTACCCTGGTGATGGGTGTTAAGGAGGGCACGTTCTGCGTGGAGCACTGGGTGTTATGCACAAACAATGAATCATGGAACACTACATCAAGAACTAATGATGTAATGTATGATTAACAGAACAATTAAAAAATTAAAAAATAAATAAAAAATAAAAGTCTTTATTAAATGCTTTTTAAAACTCAAAAAAAAAAAAAGAAGATCCCAGCTCTGCCCATAACTTCTTTGTGACCTCATGCAAGTCACCCAAGCTCTACAAGCCTCAGTTTCCTCTTCTGTAAAAGGTAACAATTACGTCTCAGGGATGTACAGACAGAATCCTTGCAGGAAAGAGATAGCAGAGTTCAAATTTGGACCATTTCATAAAGAGACTATTCACCAAAAAGGGGCAGGATATAGAGGAAACCACCAGGAATGGGGCAACACCCCAAGTTTAGTAATAGTGGGGAGCTGTTTCCACCCCCCAGGGTCTGAAGGTGATCAGAGGGATGGAGGGATCACTGGTACCTGGAGGAAGGGCGGCCTGGCAGGCGTTGCTGAGGCCTTTGGGCAAGTGAGGAAGACAGCGACAGGACAAGGGAGGAAATACCCTGCCTCTGTCTTGCCCCGCCCTGAGGTCTCCCACGGGGCTCCCTATTGGCTCCCCCAGCCAGAAGTTGGAGGTCAAGGGGGTGCAGTTGATAAAGCCCACGGAAGACAGCTTCCTGGGTACGCAGCAGAAGGAAGAAGGTGCAGAGAGGATCCAAATACAAAGCACATGCGGGCTGAAGATTTAATGACCAAGCAGTGCTCAGAAGCTGGCACCAACCTGGATGCGAGTGCCAGCCACCGAAGGTAAGGACTCTCCCGCCTTCCCACCTCTACAGTCTCTGACATTGATCAACACCCCAAACAGAACACCTGGCTGGAGACACCTCGGGTCAGGCCCTCGGGGGGCTGGGGGTCCCCACCAAGTGGCCGATCCCGTGCACCGCACAGGGCGTGGCTTCTGCAGGGAGGCGGGCAGGTTGGAGGCTCGCGCCGCTGGGGCTGTTTGTGAAGTTCCGGCTGCATGTAGCTCCGAGCTGTCGAAATCAAGAGGCTGACATTTAACATGCAGCAGCTCCCCGTGATGGATAAATATTAAACACAGCACGACTGACAAGACTAAGTAAATATCTATTAGTCTCCGAGATGGAGTCTGCAGGCGCAAGGAGAGGGTGTCCTAATTGTTCACCCTTCTCATAATATTAAATAAGCATCTCGCCAGACTTCAGGCAAGAGGACTTGCCTGGCTTGGCTCTCTTTTGCTCTCGCACTCTCTCTCTCGTTCTGTCTTTATTTCACTTATATTAAGTTGAAAAATCGTACATATTTTTGAGGTCAGCCAAAAGGGAAAAAGTAGCCTTTGGAAAAGTTAGCATTTCTAGGACTCTCTTTCAAAGATGAGAATAAAAGGTAAAACTGCAAGAGATCCCAGAGAGGATCTAATTCAACGTGTCACTTTACACGTGATAAAAAATATGTAAAGAATGAAGGCCAAGGAGCAAAATGATGGCAAAAAAACCACCCACAAGTCAATTCTAATTCGTATGAATGTATATGCATGTGTGTGTGTATATATATAGTGTGTATACACACACACACACACACACACACACACACAGCAAACTGGCCAGAGTAAGACCATTGCCTGTATTAGTTATCTACTGCTCTGTAACCAATAGCTCGCAGATACTGTGGGTCAGAAGTCCAGCCCAGCTTTGCTGGATCCTCTGCTTGAGGATCTCCCCTGAGGCTGTTGTCAAGATGTTACTCAGGACTGCAGGCTCCTCTCCAGAGGCTCCTGGGGAAGGCCCCACTTCCAAACTCCCCTGCTTGCTGGCAAAATTCTGTCCCTTGAAGGCTGAGGAAGGAGAACCTCAGTTTCTTGCTAGCTGTTGGCTAGAGGCTGTGCTCAGTTCCTCACCACGTGGGCCTCTCCATAGGACAGTTTGCAACGTGACTGCTTGCTTCGTCAAAGCCAGCAAGAGAGAGATTATCTCAGCAAGATGGTCCTTACTGTCTTATGTAACATAATCATGGGAGTGACATGGCATCCCCTTTGCTCCCGCTCTATTGGCTTAGAGGCATCACAGGTCCTGCCCACACCCAAAGGGAGGGTGTCACACAAGGTTGTGAGTACTAGGAGGTGGGGCTCATGGGGGCCACCTTAAAGTTTGTCCTCCATGTTGCCTAAGGAGCTTATGTTCCAGTTCAGGAGGCAGACACCCAAAGTAGAGAAAGAAAATCATTACTAATGGTGAAAAATGTCCAAAAGGAAATCACTGGGGTGCTTGACGGAAGCTGGCAAAGGGCCATTTCTGGGAGAATAGGGAGACAGGAGGAGCTCCTTTGGACAGGGCTCCAGAAACAGCCTCTCAGGGATGGAACATTTTAGTGACTTGAAGAATGGAAAGGACCCACCCTTGTCCAGAAAAAAAGCACTCCAGGCAAAGGGAATGGCAAAAGCAAAAAAGGCAGGAAGGAGGGCGGCATGGCAGGAGGGCAGAGAGCTCAGTGAAGGGTGGTTTGGGATGTGGCTAAGAAGTGGGCGGGGTCAGGCCGTATAGGGGCTTGCAGACTGGGGGGTCATTTGGAAATGATGCTTAGGATGATGAGCATACGTTCCTAGCCTGAGGCCGCCATACCAAAGTACCACAAGCCGGGGGGCTTTAAACAGCATGAATCTAGTCCCTCACAGCTCTGGAGGCTAGACATCAAAACTCCAGGTGTCAGCAGGGCCAGGCTCCCTCTGAAGGCACTGGGGGTGAACCTGTTCCATGCCTCTCTCCAGCCCCCGGTGCTGCCAGCAATCCTTGCTGCTCCTTAGCAAGTACACACGCCACTCCAATTTCTGTCTGTGTTGTCACTGTGTGTTCCCTCCCTGCATGCATGTCTGTGTCCCTTCTGTCTTAGGAGGACATCAGTCATGTTGGACAGAGGGCCCGCCCTGCTCCAGTGCAGCAAAGATCCTATTTCCAAATGAGGTCACAGACACAGGTACCAGAGGTTAGGGCTTCAACGTATCTTTTTGGAGGGGTGCAAACCGATCCACGACAGGCAGTTACTAGAAGGTTTGAAACAGAGGAATGACCCTTTTGAAAGAGCCCTTTGGTTATGGTCAAGAAAGTACACTTTGGGGGCATGAGGAGCAGTTAGAATAGGGGGCTTATCCAGATCCTAGTGATGAACATCCAGACTGTGATGAAGACAGTGCAGCTGAGGGTGGGAGAGCAATGGCAGGGAAGCCATGGCCAAGCAGGTACAGGTGCACTGGGGGGTGGGTGCGTCCTTTGGGAAGGATAAGGAGCAGCATCCCCCATCTGTGACCTCCTTCCTGCCATGATGTGACCTCTCAGGATCACAGAAGCAATAGCAGGAGGAGGGGTGCAGGGGACACACACAGGAGAAGGGCCGTGTGGGGCTGTGTACAAATATTTCATGTCTCCTTCTTCCAAACAGAACCGAACTGAAGAGAATGAACAGACATAAGTGGAAGTGATATGCATCACTTCTGGGAGGAGCATAGCATTTGCCAGGCCCCTATGCCCTCTACTCTGGGGATGGAAGCATCTCCAGGGCTGACCCTGGAGCCAACCCAGCTTCCCAGGCATGTGAGCTGCACGGCCACCCAGGATTCCACACTCAGAAGCGCCTGTGCTTGGTCTAATTCTCCATTTGGCCATCTTTGAGTTCTTAGTAACTTAGGAGCCATGTTTGCATTCTCATTTTTCAATGAACCCTGCAAATTTTGTAGTTCGTCCTGCCCCAGAGTGAAGACAGCACTGAGCAGAGCCTTAGCCAACCTGTGGGAACACACCTCCTAGACCAGAAATTGACATTTATCTTAAGCCCCAGAGATCAGGGGGTTGTTTTGTTCCTGGAACTTAGCTCAGCCTGCCCTCACTGCTTCTGGAGGCAACCTCAAGACCCAGGGCTTCTGGAGAGGAGAAGAAGGAGTCTGGATGGGAAAGATGGAAGCTGAGTGTGAGCTCCCCCTTCCTGAGTTCCAAGCTCTGGGTGAGATTGCTTGGGAGGGATTTTTGTTCTTATCCCAAGAGCTGCCATGTTCCTCACTCAGTCTATGCTACATTGGTGTAAGTAGTAGTCAAAGGTGTCTGAGAGGGTGAACAGACGTGGGTCCCCTTACTGGCTGTGTGACCTTGGGCAGGTGGCTCAACATCTCCAGACTCAAATTCCTCGCCTGTGGAGTGGGACTGACAGTGGCCGTTTCTCCCCCATTGGGCCACTGTGATGATCCACGTCCATGCCGTTTTTGCTCTCGGTTTTGTTGTTGACTAATGGAGAGCGGGCAGCTTCCCCCAAAGCTGATTTCTCTGTCTGATGCCTCTGAGTCTCACGCAGGAGGTGAGCGTGGACCAATCTGGGGACTTTCTCCATGGAAGCATTTAGAAAAGGGAACATGCAGCAAGGAAGAGGTTCGCTGGAGGGGTCCAGCAAGCCAAGAGGTGCAGAGGCGAGCACCCCTGGGACCAAAGCTCAGGCTGGAGCTGAGGACCGCCATCCAGGTGCTGATATTGCCACTGCACAAAGGGAAGGAAGGAAGGCCGGCCCTAAGCCCCTCTGGACATCTCTAACACGCCTGGGTCCACACTGCGATCTCACCTCAGAAACTGGCTGCTTCACTGTACCATGCAAGCTTTCTGCAGAGCAGTAGCCGGTGAATCTGCCCTCTCTGTCATGCTGTGCCCTTCACACCAGTCACTAACATGGTCAATTCCCATGCACGTCTATTTCAAGGTTAACATTTGCCTTCGTAGGTGACTTTCTCGGCTCTCTATCATCAGAAATCCCTAACTGTGCAAGGTAAGCCTGGATGGCATAGCTCAGAACACACAATTCAATATCCTCTCCCCTATCATGATCTGATGATATCAACTCAGATCCTGGGCTGACATTTGGGAGACCAATCATCTCATCCTCCCTCCATCTCCACTTGTTGTTCAGCTTCCTCAAAAGAGAGATGTTTGGTCTGTTTTTTATTTGTGTGCCTCCAATGATGGGGAGCTCATTCACTCTCATAGCTATTGAGCTGAAACCTAAGCCTTGTGAAATACCCCAATGCTGATCCCTGGAGCCTTGCAGAAGGAGCAAATGCTCCTGCACAGGTTAACTTGACTGGGGCAGAATAGATGAGCGTGCATATGTGTGGACAAGGGCTGGAGAAAGGGCTGGGCTGTCCTCTAACACATAATTCATTGCTCACGGACCTGAAGTCATCGATCACTTTTATGTGCCTTTAAGGACCTCCGACCTCCTCTGTCCTTCAAAATCTTACTCTGTGCTCTGCCTCATCCTATAAGCAGGGGTGAGTCTCCTCAGTTCAGGAGCAGAATCAAAATTTTTACAAATGCCCATACCAACTGAGTTATCCCAGAGTGTATCCAGCTCTGCACAGGGTCACTGCAAAAACCCCTGTTGTTGGTAAAGCAGTGAGATTCTAAATAAATTGGTTCACTGCCATGCCTGGTGTATCAGTTATCTATTGACATACTAAATGCTGTGTGACAAATAGTCTCAGCTGCTTACAATGATGAGCTTGTATTGCTCATGCATCTAGGGTGGTGAGCCAGGTGGTTCTGCTGGTCTCAGCTGGGGTCACGCACATGTCTGGGGTTTGGCTGGCTGTTGGCTGATCTAGGCTGGCCTCAGTTGGGGTAAGTCGGGCATCTCGGCTCTGCTCCACAGGTCTCTCATCCTCCAGAAGGCTGATTTCTACGTGTGCTTCCCCCAGTGAGCACAGGGGGCAGGAGAGAGCAAGCACAGCCATATGAGTGTATTTCAAGCCTTTGTATCCTCTGTGCTGACATCTTATTGGCCAAAGCAAGCCACGTGGGTGGTCCAGAGTAAGTGTTGGGAGGGTTCTACAAGGTCAAGTGGTAAAGGACAAGGATGCAGGATGCAGCGGGTACTGAAAGTTTGGGGTCATTGTTCAAATCTACCCCTATGAGACCAGGTTTGGACCACATTTCTTTCTAACAATATGGCAAGTCAAAGCAGGGTTGGTTGAAGTTTACACAAAACACCTCAAATGACCTCCTCTGGTTTGAGTGGCTGCTATTAATTCACAAGAAACCATGTCCAAAAGATGCTGGGTAGCTATGATTCAGCCATCCCACCACCAGCAATTTTTTATCCTAAGGAAGTCGTTGGGCAGTGGCCAAAGATGTACACATAGGGATGTTACCTTGGCTGAAAGTTGAAAATCCCAGTAAAAGACCAGTGAGCAAATAAGGGTACATTTATGCTATGGCCAAAGCAAGTTGCAAGGGAAATAAAAGCGAATATGTGGTTCCCTAGAAAGTAATAAATGATAGGGAAAGAAATAGGCAGGGGAGGGGGACAGATATGGGGAGCAGAAAGAAGGAGCTGGGGTGAAGACGTGACACCAGGGCTGTGACCTCAGGACCCTGGGGCAATGGCAGAATAGGGTTCCGGGCTGAGGGAACAGGATGTGCAAAGGCTCAGCCAGTGTGAAGAGTCCTGATGTTTTTGACTCTGCCACCACCTCTCTCCCTGTCCTTCTCCCTCCCACCTCTGTCCCTCCTCCTTCTGTCCACAAGCCTTGGCCTCCTGCCACCCCCGGCCCATCTTCCCGCATGGACACTTCTGCCATCAAGTCCTTTCCAATGGGTCCAAACAGCTTCCTTATTCTCCAGGCTGGAGGCCACCTTGGCTGCTCAAGGATCATTCCATTCCCCAGATGAGCCAGCCAGAGACGAAGACAGAGGGGCTGCCGCTGCACAGATCTGCTGGGATAGCCCTTCTAATTAAGGGCATTAGCCAATGTTCCCAATAGATGTATGACAGGAGGGAAGGGATCTGGGGGCAGCCTGGGACAGAGGAGACATAATGGGCTCTGCAAGCTGATTGCGGTAGCTTCCCCTGGCCCCGTCACTTACTTGCTTTGTGACCGTGGGCACGTCACTTTACCTCTCTGAGTCTCAGCCTTCCCCTGTAAATAAGAATGGTGCCCAGATACTATCAGTATTGTTGCTGTCGTTTCCTCCACCTTCCCCTTTCCCTGGCTCTGCATAGAACAAAACCACGCAGGCATTTCCACCGGGGCCCAAGGTTCTGTTTAGCATGCAGAAGCCCATGTTTTTCACAGACCCTCTTTTGAATTTTAGATTATAGATTTGATTAAGGATTCAAGATATTAGACTGAGAATACAAGCAACGTTCTGTTTCCTGCTGTGGATCCAGTTTTCTTCCCCCACCCCCTGTTCTTCTATTCCCTGGGCTTTGCTGGGTGGTGCCTGGGACACCGATGGCTGGCAGAGACTGTCCCCACACGCCCACTGCCCCAAGCCCCACCTTAGGGGTCCTGGTGAGGGTGGTGAGACAGCACCTTTGTAAAATCAGGCCTGTGTTCCCTCCTTTGTTCATTCATTTGCTAAATAGGAACTCAGCACTTAGCAGGCACTTATCAGCACCTGCAGGCAATGTGTTGGGAACAGGGAAGAGGGTGGGGGACAATAGCCAGCCCCAGAGCTGCCCTCCAGAACTCACCGTCCTAAGTGCAGTGTTGGTAACAGTGACAGCTCTTTACTAAGCGCTTGCCGTAGCACTACCCATGTATTTTCTCATTTCTTCCTCCTAAGAGTCAAACCCTTGCTATCCGTCTACACCTCCCTAAGCCCCTGCTTCAGAAGCAGGACAGGCTGGGCAGCCCAGGAGAGAAGGGGTCTCTTCCCGAAGGACAGAAGCAGCGAGGGACAGCCATGGCAGCACCTCCCCATGCCGGGCTGTGGGTAATGACTAGGGAGGGGGCACTGCTCAGTCCTACACGTCCACTGTGGACCACAGCAGGCTGAGACAGAGTCTCTGGGATTTGAGAAGTGTCCTCTGATCACCTGTGAGTGGCTCTGTGCCAGATGGCGCATGACAGCACTCTTCACATGGGGACGATGAAACAAACACAGAGAGCTCCCACTGTTGGCCAGGGCAAGGCTGGACATGTGGACTGATCATTACAGCAGCAATAATAAACATCTGGGTGTCTGCTCATGTGCCCACTTTATAGAAAGGGACACTGAGGCCCCAAGAATTTAAGTAACTTGTTTGATTCTCATGGCCAGCATGAGGTAGGGTGGGGACTTGAACTCAGATCTACGCCAGGCAAACGGTCAAGGCTGTCCCCACGGCCTCCAGAGCCACAAATGCTTGGAAGAAGAAGAAATGGTGTAGTCCCCATGCTCAAGAGCTGACAGTGGGTGCAACTTGCCAGGAGCCCGAGTCTGTGATTATGTTTACTTTTCTAATACTTTCTTATTTCATTGATTTTGACATATGTATACACCGTAAAACCATCACCACCCTCGAGATCATGAGCATACCAATTACCCCCAGAAATCTCCTCGGGCCACTTTGTAATCTCTCTCTGCTTTCAACCTCCACTCCCACCGCCCTCCGTCCCAGGCAACCCCTGATCTGCTTTCTGTCACGACAGGTTCCTTTGCCTCTTCTAGAATTCTGTATGAATGGAATCACACAACATGTAATCTTTTGTGTCTGGCTTCTTTCACTCGGCATAATACCCTAGAGGTTCATCCAACATTTAGCAAATATCAATAGTTCATTCCTTTTTATTGCTAAGTAGTATTCCGTTGTATAAGAGCGTCTATCTGTTGATCCATGAGCCTGCTGGGGAGCATTAGTTAGATTGTTTTCAGGTTTGAGCTATGACAGTTTTGGAGCTGTGAACATTGGTGTACTCTTTGTATGGACATACGCTTTTAGTTATCTTGGGTAAATAAAGTAGGAGTGGAATGGCTTGATTATCTGGTAGCGGTATGTTTTTAAAAATTTTTTGAGGGTTCCCCTTTCTCCGCATCCTTGCCAACATCTGTCGTTTCCTGACTTGTTAATTTTAGCCATTCTGACTGGTGTGAGGTGGTATCTCATTGAGGTTTTGATTTGGATTTCCCTGACGCCAAGCGATGTTGAACTCTTTTTCATGTCTGTTGGCCGTGGAGAAAGGGGAACCCTCCTACACTGTTGGTGGGAATGCAAGCTGGTGCAGCCACTCTGGAAAACAGTATAGAGGGTCCTCAAAAAGTTGAAAATAGAGCTACCGTACGACCCAGCAATTGCACTACTGGGTATTTACCACAAAGATACAAATGTAGTGATCCGAAGGGGTATGTGCACCCTGATGTTTATAGCAGCAATGTCCGCAATAGCCAAAGTGTGGAAAGAGCCAAGATGTCCATCAACAGATATGAGGAATTTTTAATCGCAGGAAACAAACTGAGGGTTGCTGGAGTGGTGGGGGGTGGGAGGGATGGAGTGGCTGGATGATGGACATTGGGGAGGGTGTGTGCTATGGTGAGCGCTGTGAATTGTGTTAGACTGCTGAATCACAGACCCATACCTCTGAAACAAATAATACATTATATGTTAAAAAAAAGAAGAAGATAGTAGGAAGGGAAAAATGAAGGTGGGGAAATCGGAGGGGGAGACGAACCATGAGAGACTATGGACTGTGAGAAACAAACTAAGGGTTCTGGAGGGGAGGGGGGTAGGGGAATGGGTTAGCCTGGTGATGGGTATTAAGGAGGGCACTTACTGAATGGAGCACTGGGTGTTATATGCAAAAAATGAATCATGGAACGCTACACCAAAAAATAAATAGAAAAAAAATTTTTTGAACCATTTTCTGAAGAGGCTGTGCTATTTCTATTCCTAACAGCAGGAGATGAGAATTCCAGTTTCTCCACGGCCTCACCAACACCTGGTAGGAACAGCCTTTGAAATTTTGGGTTTTCCAATAGGCATGCTGTTGTATCTCATTGTGATTTGAATTTGCATTCTCTTGATGATGAACATGTCAAGCATCTTTTCATGTGCTTATTTGTCACCTGTATAGCTTCTCTGCTTACATGCCTGAACAACCTTTTTTGGTCCATTTTGCTAAACAGACTTTTTCTTTGGAAGTAACTGTAGCATTGGTTTTGAGCAGGTGCCCATTTTTCAATCAGGTTTTTCATTTTCTTATTATTGACATTTGAGAGCTCTTTGTATATGCTAGATAAAAGCACTTTATCAGATGCATCTTGTGCAAATATTTTCTTCCAGTCTGTGTATACATACATTCCCTTAGCATTGGTTTTTCAAAGAGCAGTTCTTAATTTTTATAAGGTCCAGTGTAGCAATATTGTCTTTTATGGGACCATGATTTGAGTATTGTTTCAAAGATGCTTTGCCTAACCCAAGGTTGTAAAGATTTTTGTCTATGCAGTGGCCATTGCTGGTGCTCTTTCTTTCATGTTAAGAATTTATAATATAAGAATTTCATATTAAGAATATTAAATGAAGCCCTGTCACCCTCATATTCCCCTCTGGTGACAGGGCTTCGTTTAACATTTCTCATGGAGAAATTGTTTCAGCTTTCACGCATCCTTCTTTGGAAAACATTCCCCTTTGTTTTTGAAAAATATTTTCCCTGGACATAGAACTGTAGACGCATTTTTATTTTCTTTCCTTACTTTAAAGAGACTGCTTCACTGTGGAAGATGTTCAGGCATAATTTCTTCAAAGGTCTTCTGTCCCCTGCCTTCCTTCAGAGCTTCCAAGTACATGGGTATTGGGTTTCTTGAAGTTTCTTCTCAGCTTGTTAATGTTCCATTCCATTTTTAAATTCTCTTTTTCTCTGTGTTTGACTTAAATAGTTTTTTTTAATTTCTGTGTCTTCATGTTCACTAATATTTTCTGCTACAATGTCTAAGCTGCTGTCAATGCCAACCAGTCTATTTTTCATCCCAGACATATTTTTTCATTTCTGGAATTCATTTAATATCTTTCATGTCTCCACTTAATGTGCTCACTCTCCCCTCTAGGTTATTGAGCATATAAGAAATATAATTACAAAAGCCCTTTTAATGTTCTTGTCATTTCAGGGTCAGTTTCAACTGATTGATTTCCCTCCTTGTTATGAGCTATATGTTCCTACTTCTTTGCATGCCTGATAATATTTGGATCGTGGGCCACCTCTTGTGAATTTTACCTTTGCAATGGCTGGATATTTTTGTTATTTCTATAAATTTTGTTGAGGCTTTGTTCCTGGATGCACTTAAGTTACTTGGAAAGAGTTTGATCCTTTGAGGTCTTGCTTGTAAGCTTTGTCATGTGGGACCCAAGAAGTGTTTGGTTTGAGACTAATTATTGCCCACTACCAAGGCAATACCCTTCTGAGAGGTCTGCCTGAGCAGACAGGGGTTACTCCTGGATATGCCTTCAGTATACTTGTCTTCTCCTCAGGTCATTTACTCCTGAACATGTGCTGATAGGGATTTGGCTGAATACCAGAGGATAACCCTCTGTAAATCTCTATAGCTCTTTTTATTTGTAACCTTCTCCTGTCTGGTCTGCTGCTCTGCAAGCTGTAGCTTTCTTGGCCTCCTGGACACCAAGCCCCATCTCTGCAACCCAGGAACACCCCCAATCTGCTTGGGGTTCCCCCTCTCTGTGCCATGGCTTGGAATCTCTCTCCAAGCAATAAGCTGGGGTAATTGTAAGGCTCCCCTAGAGGGCTTGCCATATCTCTGGGACCGGTGTTCTTTGTTGGCTGGTGTCCACTGTCTTGAAAACCATTGTTTCATATTATTTTTATTTGTTTTCTGATGCGAGGGTAAATCCAAGCCCTGTGGCTTTATCTTGGCTGAGAGCAAAAGTCCTTGTATAGCCAAGTTTGGGTAAAAGAAAAAAATGTGAGGAGGGTCTCTGAAATTGGTGTCATCTTGGCTCTTATTTGGTACCAGACCCTCCAATGGGCCCTCTGCATGGATCATCTCTCCCCAGTGCTAGTGGGTGGTGCTCTACCTACTTGCAGAGCAGGTAATGGAGGACCTAGGATTTTGTGGGAGCTGTCCAAGGTTACAGAACAGGTATTTGAATACAGGTCTGTCTGATTATACTTGCCCTTTTACCTCACCACCTTGCTGTTCACTCACGGGTCAGACTGACTGAATGAATGAATGAATGGTTGGATGAATTAATGAAGTGGTAGGATGAAGTATGTGCATGCATGCAGGAGCATTTAGCATGCCTATGGGTCCCCTCATTTCTCATAAATAATCAAAAATGCCAGTGCTAGATGGGAACACTTATAGATCATTTTGACCCATTTGAGAATCACAAGGAAAGCAAGGAATTTATCTAAAGCCACACAGCCAGGGAATCAGCCCTGAAATAAAATCACCCCTCCTGCTCTTCTTTTTCAAATGAGGCTCATAGAGCAAGAACAGAATTCCGACTCTGTATGTGTGTGTAGATAATATTTGGCTTTAAAGATGTATTCAAATATGTCTCTTTCACCCAGGCTTGCAAAACAGTCAGGTTTTATTTGGACAAATTAAGCTTGAGTGCATGGCCCAGCTCTGGGTGAGGGGAGAGAGGTCAGAGCTAACAAGGAGAAATAAAGCAGGGATGTTCGGTTAGGCTGTGTCGAGGCTTATTTAGAAAACATGTTCAGTCCACTTTCCCCTGCAGCTGTAACTTAATCTGGAAAGCTCCCCTCCCAGACTCACTCTAGGCTGCTCTCACTCTGTTGACCTGCTGGGACTGTTTCCTTAGAAAGCCAGTTTGGAAGCAAAACCATTAAAAATGGGTTGCATTAAGGGACCTTCCAGTTCAAGCTGAGAGGGACCTAGGAATGAACAGGAGTGCTGGAATGAGATACAGTCCAGTCTGGGTACAATAACGTATTAATTGGGACTCTTTCTGTCGTAGATTATATGATCCCATTCAAACTAAATTAACATATATATATGTGTGTAGACATACACACACTTATATATATATATACCATACTTTATATATATAATCTGTTCCTATAACTGCAAAGTCTGGGGTAGAGTACTTGCAGATAGGCTGAATCCCACTGTTTTTGTTCCCTTTGAAAATAATGATATCATTGTCATTACCAAATGATCTGTTGTTTAGAATGAGATTTTTGAAATATGCTAAAAAAGTGGGAAAAACATAAAAATCTCCCCAAACCTGTCATCCAGTAGTAACCAGCCTTTGGTTATGGAGCTTTGTTATTTTAAACGTCCTTAAGATTGCTAGGTATGTAAATACCATAAATTCTTATGTTTGCCCCTTTTTTCCTGATTCTAAAATCAATAAACACTCATGGCAAAACATTTGGGAAAGAGAAAAGTATGGAGTGGAGATAATCAGAATCCAACTAAGAACATCGTTTCTGTTGACCTTGTGGGATTTGCTTTTAACTCTCCACTGCCTTTGTGTGGGTGATTATATAATGTATAGCATACAGCATCATGATATGAATATATAGATGAGTAATTGAAAATATATCAATATTATTCAGTTCTTTATACTATCACTGTGTTATATTCAATCATTCATTATATATATTTAGTGTATATTTGGTTATTCAATATATATTATTGAACACATATTCAATTTCTAATTATTTATTCAATATAAATTAGTTTGAATATATATATTCAATGTATATTCAATACATATATATGTGTCTATATTGAGAGAGAGAGAGACATTAACTTTGGGTCATTTAAGGATCCCAGACAAAAGGCTAACAGTTAGATGTCACCTAATATCTACCGCTTGGCAACCAATTGATCTCTCTTGATTTAAATAAAGCCCAGTGACTCAGGCCATCCAATGCCAGTTTTATATTTAGAAAACAACTTCTCAACTTCTTGAGTAGTAAAAGTAGCTTTTGTGCCTCTCTCTGAAGCTTTGCTGGTGTGGACGGAAAGCATGCCATGTGGTTTCACGCCCTCTCCCAGTGAGTGCCCCGCCACCATCCACGCCCCACGTCAGTGTTTCCACCACCGTTGCTGACAAGGTCTGAGATGCAATGGTTATGTTTTATGAATTATTCATGTGTCCAGGGAGCGGTGAGCATAGGGTGAAGGAGGACCTAAGTGTCCAGGGCTCTGTTCCGATCCAGCAATGGCCCAGAAAGCCTCCTTGAGCCTGGACTTCTTCGCTGACACCACTAAAGTGATCCTTGAGCCCCAGTCGTGTTCTACTTTAAAGGTATACGGACACATCCTGCTCCTGGAGGCTTGGAGACAATCTGCTCCTATTTGAGCAAATTTGGCTTGGTGGGGAGACTGGGGTGATGACCAGCTGAACTTTGCACACTCTTTTAAGGACAGTTGGCTGGGAGAAAGCTTGGTTAAGAATTCTGTACATCCTTGCTCCTCCCTGAGCATGTGAGGAGCTGCTTCTGGGGCTGGGGCGGACGTCGGGAATGAGAGGCCTTCCACAAATCCCTTTCAATCATACTGCTCTGTTTTTAACCTGTCTAGCACTTGCTAATCTCCCTTTTCAGCAGCAAGCAGGCTTCAAACACAGAACTTTGAGCAAGACGTGGCATCTGACCAGCCACCTATAATAACGTGGTATTACTGTATTCTTGTATACCCACTCAAGGGTACCTTGACTGTAAGATACATCGTTATCTTTGCCTACACCTAAGAAAGAAAAAGGATCCCAATTCATTGTGAAAGACCATTCATTATAAATTACATCCCATTTCAAAGCTGCGTTTAAAATGTAAAAGAGAGACAAAATAAATGCAAACTAACAACAGCAAAACCCTGTATATCCTATTAATGGCAAAATTCAATATTGTCACTGCTTTTATACTTGTGGTTGACTTCTATTTATGGCTGGTGATGAAGGCTTTCCATTTCAAGTGGTCACATAAATTAGCTTTTGGAATCAGTATGTTTTATAAAGAAAATATTAAAATTGCATTATATTATTTCATTTTAGTAATTTAATTGTAATGGGGCACCTGGGCGGCTCAGTCGGTTAAGTGTCCAACTCTTGATTTTGGCTCAGGTTGTGATTTCAGGGTTATGAGATTGAGCTCCAAGTCAGGCTCCATGCTCGGTGTGCAGTCTGCTTGATATTCCCTCTCTCTCCCCCTCTGCCCCTTCCCCTCCTCATGCTATAAATACATACATACATACATAAAATCTTTTAAAAATAAATAATTTAATTATAATAATTTAATTTTATTTCATAAAAATTGCTATAAATTAAATTAGATATAAAATACGTGTGTTCGTTAAATAAACACATTTATTTATTTAAGGAAAAATCTTAAGCAAATTATAGCATTGCTGATACAGAGAATGCCAGCTGGATTATGAACTGAAGGTTGGGAATCCCCACTACAAATGATTTGGCAAAGCATGGGCACTTAATTACATAGTCTGCAAGCCTTTCTGGATACTGGGTGGTGGGGAGTCTCTTGTGACTGGAGGTACCCTATTTTGTTTATTTCCACCTTTCTGGTAGGTGGGGAAACTCAGATGGAGGAGTTTGGACCTGACCTCAGGAATCTAGCTGGACTCTGCACCACCACCCACCTGTTCCTGTTCCAGGGGAGAAGTCAGCCATAGAGAAGCTCCCTCAGTTGTATTTCCTCTCTTTCTCTCCCAGGGCCACACACTAAGCCATACTATTCACTGCACTATTCAGACGGAATCTCTTGCTGGATCCAAACCAAGAAATGGTTTAGGTGCAAAAACTTTTGGATCATCATTTAGCCATTCTTGAGTTCTGAATTTTGATTTGTCCATTTGTAGACTGGAAAACCTCTAAGTATTTTTTTTTTCCAAGAAGGGCCTATGAGGGGCACCTGGCTGGCTCAATTGGTGGAGCATGCACCACTTGAACTCCGGGTCATGAGTTCAAGCCCCATGTGGGGTGTGGAGATTACTTAAATAAAACTTAAAAAAAAGAAGGGTAGATGAGGATATGTTTGTTTGTTTGTCTTTCAAATCTCTAAATGTGTAAGAATTTTTTTTCTGTTGCTTTCATATACTAAAAACAGCTTGGCTGGGTATAAAATTCTTGGGTCACAACTTTTATCCTTTTACTATTCCCTTCCGGGGAACTTTATTTTTGCAGAGAAGAAATCTCAGTCTTTTGAAGGCAAAATGATTCTTTTAATGTTTAATGTTTCCTGTTTAAATTGTTATAGGATTTTTAGTTTACCTTTGAGATTCAAAGCCAGAATCCATCTAGCTATGGTTGTCTTTTTACTATTTATTTATAATGTGATGATGCTTTTCAAGACTCATTCTCAAGATTTTTTAAACTCTGGGATGGTTCTTTCTGTTACATCTTTGATGAATGCTGAAGCTATCATGACCCCCTTTCAGAGGTTATTATAATTAATTGGGATTTGTCCCATAGTACAATTTGGGTGATTCCTGGCACCCACTATATGCTCAAAATTTTAAACCCCTTTTCTATTTCCTTCATATTCATTTTGGGATAATTGGGCTTCTTATCAGAATAAAATTGATATTTATTCATAAATTGGTGTCACCCATGATTATTTACATCAGACCCTCACTATTGTGTCCAAGACAGGACACTTTATGATCTCCTGGAACACATTAGACAACTCCAACTCAATGAGAGGGGCCTTGAGATTTTACCAGAATCTCTAGGAAGGCATCAGGCTCTTAGTCTCATACAAACAAACAGCAGACTCTCACGAAGCATTTTGAGAAAGAGATATTCATTCTGAACTTTCAGTGATCGAGAAGGCATAAAAATTCAGCAACACATAAATTCTTTCTTTCTACAAGTGCAATTAAGCTTGCTCAGCAAATGTAAACAGGATAAAAGAGTATATCTTAAGAGAGGAAGAACTTTTTTCAAGCAGTTATTAAGACCCATCTACAAATTGCATATATGTTAATTATAAATCAAGTACTCTAGAAACTCCCATTGATAAATGATTTCTATGCAAATTATAAGTCTCTTTTTTTAATTTTTTTATTGTTATGTTAATCACCATATATTACATCATTAGTTTTTGATGTAGTGTTCCATGATTCATTGTTTGTGCATAACACCCAG
>NW_027397134.1:2064840-2074752 GCF_003265705.2 Callorhinus ursinus
GTTTGCTCTCAGGAGCTTGTGTTCCCTGCAAGCTCTCGGTACAGCTTTGGAGGACCAGGGCGAAAATGGTGGCCTCCCAATCTCCACCTGGAGGAGCTGAGAACTCGGGGCCCCGCTCCTCAGTGCGCCCCCAGAGAAAAGCAGTCACTCCCGTCTCCCTGGTCTCTGGCCGCACTCCGTGCTCACCCGGACTGTGACCGAGCGTTTGTATCTCTGGCACCCGACCCCATGTGGAGTCTCCAAACCCAGCAGATCCCTGTGGTGCGCTCCCGCGCCACTCCTCCCCGGGGGAGAAAGGGGAGTCTCCCCGGCTTTGCCGCTTGTTGGGTCCCTGCTTCCAGTAAGTGGTCGCTTCTCTGTTCAGAGAGTTGTTGCTACTCTCCTCTTCGATCTCCTGTTGAGTTCGTAGGTGTTCAGAATGGTTTGATCCATATTCAGCTGAATTCCTGAGACCAGACGAAATTTAGGTCTCCTACTCCTCCGCCATCTTGCTCCGCCCCCAAATTATAAGTTTCTTAAGAGAGCTCATTCACAAAATGATCTGTGTGCTAAGTACAAATCAAGCAACTTAAACATACACATATACAACAGGTATATGTGCTAATTACAAAAGACACTTTAGAGACCCTCGTTTACAAATTAAATATGTGTTCACTGCCCACTAAGTACTTTAGAAAATTCTGTGCACTGATGATGATTTTCATGCTAATTACACAGCAAATAATTTGAAATGCGTATTTGCAAATAATTCATGTGCTAATTACACAAAAAACACTTTAAAAACACTAATGTACAAAGGATTTATGTGCTAATGATATACCAAACACCTTAGAAACCCCCAAATACAAATGATTTATGTCTAATTACACACCAGACACTTCATGAACACCCATGTGCAAATGATTTATGTGCTAATTACACCAATACTTAATTTCAAAAATGTCAAACAACAAATTACTTGTATGCTAATCACAAATCCAAACACTTCCTTGCAATTGATTTATGTACTAATTATTAGCTGTTCTTATCTCTTTCCTTTAAGAACCCACTGTCATCGACAGATTGACATCTTTCTTCAGCTTGGTACTCATTATGAATATAAATAAAATTTGAGTTCATAATAAAAAGATTTTAGGACCCTCTCTTTATCCTTCCTTCCTCCCTCAATCTTGTCCACTTATTAGAGTCTGATCATATTTTGGCATGCTATGAATCTGCAGGACCATCTCTTAGAGCAGGCTCAGAAGTATTATCTAGGGTAAAAATGTTCTCTTCCCTTTGTCTGTTTGGAACCATCCAAAGAAATTAATACATGAAATACAGGCACTTATTAGCCACTCAGCCTATGTAATGATCTTGCACATTCAAGGGTACTGTCTCTGTCCTCAATGTATTTATACATAAATGTCATTATTTTGTCTGTCATGACCACTGTGCCTTCATGCCCCCTCCAGCATGGGCTAACCTACAAAAGGTTTCCTTATCCATTATCCTCTTGGCCTTGCATCTCATGAAAGAGGAAGAAATCAAGACTAAGGCTAACAGGGGTGCCTGGGTGGCTCAGGGAGTTAAGTGTCTGACTCTTGGTCTCGGCTCAGGTCATGATCTCAGAGTCATGAGATCGAGCCCCAGGATAGGATACCTGCTCAGTGGGGAGTCTGCTGGAGATTCTCCTTCTCCCTCTGCCCTTCCCCCACAAGTAAATAAATAAATCTTAAAAAAAAAAAGAATAGAGGTAAGAATTTTCAATTTTACAGATGGGAACACTGAGACTCAGGGCAGCAAAGTTATATTTCCCCCACCAGACCTCCTTCCGAAGTCCGCCAGATTCGACAGCAATCCTTTTTCTGCCTGGTTTCTAGCTGGTGTTTCCCCCACAAGAAAACCCCAAACTGTCCCCCTCTGAGAAGCCTCTAGAAACCAAACACCCACACCACCCATTGCTACCCCACCCCATTCTCTCTTGCTACCCCACCCCATTCTCTCTCCTCTCCCAGCGGGGAGGTCCCCGGCCTCTCCCTCCACACCATGCTGGCATTCCAAGCCAGACTGGGGGCCCCAGCACGCTTCTCACCTCTTTAAGAGTGAAAATGTATATCTCAGAGATTGGGACTTAATTGACTGATTAATAACAGAAAACCTAATTGAATGCTCCCAGCTTGTATGTACGATGTCTTAATGTTAGAGCCTTGGGAATAAACGCACAGCAGGGGAGTCTGAACCACAGCTCAAGTGCTAGCACGTTCAATTTAAGAGTCAATCTCATTATACAGGAAGCTGTTCCCTTTATCCCCCTGGAAAAGCTTGTGCTCTCAAAGCAGATTCCCCTCGTACCAGCATCCTTGACTCTGTCCTGTCTGGGGGAGATGCAAATGCAGGGGGCGAGGTCCTTTCTCTCTCACTCTCTCTCCTTTATTATTTGTTCTCTCCATGGCATATCTGAGCAGCTCAGCAAATATTCATGAGATGCCATCATGGGGTCTGTGAAGAGTGCAGACGTGGGCCCTGGGAGGTGAGTGTAATTTGGCACCATGGGCACTGAAGGGTGACACGGGCAGTGAGGTGCCTCTGAATCAAGCCTCTAGCTACAGACTGCTCCTTTCATAAGTCTCCAGGGCAGCCTCACTGGAAGCCTTCTGATGCTTGGAGAGCTGAGGCAGGTGTTGTGGGCTGGGCTTGGAGTGATGAGCAGGAGTGGGGGAGGGCTGCTGGGCCCCATCTGCTGCTCCTACCACTTGTCAGACGCAGCCTCCCTGAGCCAGGGTTGCAGCCTTCTTGGTGTCTGCATCAGTCAGCTCAGGCTGCTGTAACAAATACTACCAACTTGAGTGCCTTAAACAACACAAATGTATTGTCTCATAGCTCTGGAGGCTGGAGGCCTAAGATCAAGGTGTGGGCCATTTGGGCCTCTCTCCTTGGCTTGCAGACAGCCATCTACTCACTGTGTCCATCCTTCCTCTGTGCATGCACTCCTCATGTCTCTGTGTGTCCAAATTTTCTCCTCTTATAAGGACACCAGCCAGATCAGAATAGGGTCTGGTCTAATGGACTCATTTTAAATTATCACCACTTTAAAAACCCCATCTCTAAATACAGTCTCATTCTGCTGTCCAGGGGATTAGGACTCCAATATGTAAATTTGGGGGGACACAGTTCAGCCCATAGCAACACCCCCTTGCAGCACTTGGGTAGCTGCAAGATCCCTCGAGCTCCACATGTCCAAACTCACCCTCATGACTTTGCACCTCTGCCCAGCCCCCTGGTTCCCTTTCATCTTCCCCAACGGGCAGAGGGCCACTAATACTAGCTGGAGGGCCAGGACATGCTCATTATTCCTTTCGTACCCTGTCCCCCTGCCCCATCGCCTCCAACCCCTCCTATCGACCTAACTCCCCAGACACCACAGCCCCAAGCCCGTGTTCCCTCATCTCCTCCCTGCAGACTGCAACTATCTCCCAGCATCCCACCCAGTGCCTCTGTGGTCCATTCTGCAGAGGAGCAAGGGGGACTTTCTACAGGGCACATCTAGCTGTGTGTGCCCCCTCTGCAGCTCCCACACCCACCCTACCCTCTCTTCCCCCACCCAGCTGCGAGATCAGTCTGTTGTCTCCTGGTGAGCCAGTGAGGGACGTGCCACCTGCATCTCAGCCTCCTCTGCCTCCTCTGCCCTGGTCTTGGGATTCAGTCCTGGTCTGTTCCTCTTCTCTGCACCCCTGGACATGCTCACCCACATCCACAGCCCTCAGCTACCTGTCAACACCTAGCATCCAGATGCTCTAGGTCATTCCCCAAACCCAGGCCTCTCGCCCACCTTTCAAAGCCAAGCATCTCATGTGCTTTAATCCACAATCTCTAACCCAGATACCACCCCTGTGGAGTAAATATTTGCAATGACATTCTTGGTGGAGCAGAACTTATGATTATTTTATTTTCATTGAAAGAGCCTCCTTAAGTGAACACAGTAAGTCACCCCGAGGGAAACTTGTGGATCATAGAAGACCCATATTCATGGTCCCTCCAGCTAAGGTGATGGACAGCCATTGCTCAGGAGCAAGTGTGAAAGGGACTCCTGATAGGAAAAGGAGGGAGGCCAGACTCATTTCCTTTCACAATTCCCCAGGAACTTCTCTGCGAGACTGGGGAGGTCCTGGAAGAAGCAAACTGGCTGGTGAGAACCTCAAGAAAGCCCTGCAAGTGAAGTCCGCTGGGAAGGAGGAAAGAGTCTGGGCTAGTGATGGAGCCCCCACAATAGTATTCAAGTGTTTGGGGAAAGGGGTGATGGCTGAAGCCGGTGGACCCTCTAGCCAAAGCCCTTTATGGAGCTGTGGAGTAATTGTGATCTCTCAAAGACTTCACCTGAGACCTCGTGCATGGAGCAGCCCTGTCACCTGGGCAAGGGTCTGAAGAGCATCCTCAAAGCAGAGAAAATGCGTGCACCAGGCTGTGCCACCCTAGCGTTCAACAGTGCCACCTTGTGGGGAACTGAAATTTTACAGACCAGGCTCTAGTTCATTGCCCTGCTTCAGAAGCAGGAATGACCCACTCCCTGACAAAGGAGGGTGCCTCAAGAGAGCAGATGGACAGGTAAAGCTTCCTGGCAAATCTAGCAGGTGCAGGTTTGGTTGATACATTGGAACATTTAAGAGGCTTTGGTTTCACAAAAGAAGACCTTCCAAATGTTCACTAAGCGTTTGAGAATGGCTCAGCATCATTGCATCAACAGGAAAATGGAAATTTAAGCCATAATGACTAAGTCACATATAGTGATGTTGAGTCACTCTGTTGTACACCTGAAACTAATGTAACACTGTGTGCTAAGTATACTGGAATTAAAATTAAAGACATAGGGGTGCCTGGGTAATTCAGTCAGTTAAGCATCTGGCTTTGGCTCAGGTCATGATCTTGGGTTCCTGGGATCGAGTCCCAAGTCAGGCTCCATGCTAGCAGGGAGCCTGCTTGTCCCTCTGCCCCTTCCCACTGCTCATGTTCTCTCTCTTTCTCTCTCAAATAAATAAATAAAATCTTTTTTAAAAAATTAAAGACACAATATTAAAAAGGAAATAAATAGAAATAAACCACACAACATATCAGCATGTCTTCCAGATGGCTGAAATCAAAGGACTGATATCATCAAGTGTTGGGTAAGACACAGAGCATCTGGAAGTCTCATACTCACTGGTCACAGAGCACCCTGGCTCAACCACTTCGGAAGACGGTTCAGTGGTAGCCACGAAGCCTGAATGCATAGATGATGACCCAAGAATTTCATATCTGGATCACCGTACATGTATATATACAGAAAAAAAAATGTGTTTTCACCAAAGGACCTATCAGAATATTCATATTCAGGAACATAGTAAGCCTAAACATTATAGCCTAAAGTTGAAAATGACTCAAATGCCCACCAGGAGGTGGAAGAAAAATGAACTGCAGTTATCCATATAATGGAATATGACTCAGAAAAATAAAGAACAAGAACGAGGAGAAGGAGGAGGAAGAGAAGCAGGAAGAGAAACATGGGACAACACGGAATGTGGATGGAAAGAATCCAGACACACAAAAGAGAGTGCATAATGGTTGGTTCTATTTATACGAAATTCAAGAACTGGCAAAGCTAATCTACCATGATAGGAGTTAGAAGGTGGTTTCTGGGAGGAGGAATGTTGACCAAGACATAAGGGGCTTCAAGGAGACTGCCAAAGCTCCTGAAATATTCTTGTCTCCATCTGGTGGTGGTTGTTTGGGTATTTCTATGGACTGAATTGTGTTGCCCCAAGGGCATACGATGAAGACCTAGTCCCCGGTGCTGCTGTATTTGGAAATACGGCCTTTGGGAGGTAACTGGGGTTAAATGAGGTTATAACAAGATTGGTGTCCTCATAAGAAGAGATCCCAGAGAGTTTTCTCTATCTCTCTGTCCCTCTGTCTCTGTTTCTCTCTCACACGAGCGCACACGCTCTTTCTTCTCTCTTTGTCTCTCTGTCTCTTTCTCTCTCTCTGTCTCTCTCTGTGCCTCTCTCTGTCTCTGTTTCTCTCTGTCTCTCCCTCTCTCTGTGTCTCTCTGTGTATCTCTGCCTCTCTCTTTTTTCTCTGTCTCTGTCTTTTTCTTTCTCTCTCTCTCTCCATCTCTCTCTCTACTCTGACTCTCTGTCTCTCTCTTTCTTTCTCTCTCTGTCTCTTTCTGCACATACGCACCAAGGAGAGGCCATGTGAGGACACAGTGAAAAGGCAGCCAACTGGAAGTCAGGAAGAGAGTTCTTACCAGGAACCAAATCAGCCAGCACCTTGATCTTGGACTTCCAGGCTCCAGATCTATGAGAAAATCAATTTCTTTTTTAAGCCACGGGGTCTGTGGCATGGTGTGGCCGGAGGCGGTGAAGACAGGTATACACATATGTCAAATTGCATCAAACGATTTGTGCCTTGCACTCTGTGTGAGTTATACCTTAATACCAAAGTGGGTAAAAAGAGAGGAATGTGCAACATGACCTCATTTGTACCTCCAGCTGGTGGGTAGGCAATGTGGGTTGCCTATTTTTGTGCACACTTGAATGATAAGAAAAGTGAGGGTGAAGTGACACGGGGCTGCAGTGGCCGAGCGGGGGGCACAGAAACCAGTTCAGTCTGGTGAGCACTGGTGATGGGTGCCCTCTGTTGAGCCCTATGCTGGGCAATGGGGTCATGATGTCAGGGTCCCAGGTGGCCTCCAGGAGGAGCCCAGGCCTGAAAAACAGCTGTCAACAACATGGCATGGTCCACATTGCAATGGCTTTACAAGGACACCAAAGGGCCACCTAGCAGCCCAGGATACGAGGAGGGGGCTCCTGAGCCAGGATTTAAGAGGTGGCCAGACAGAGTCTGCATTTTACCCGGGTCTCCACAACTGTCCAGGAAAGTTTCCAAACTTTTGCTCCTTCGAAATGTGGTCCTCAGGCCAGGAGCATCCGTGTCACCTGGGAGCTTGCTGAAAATGCAGAATCGGGGCCCCACCCAGACCCACTGCATCAGAATCTACATTTTAACATCATCCCCTGGGAAAGCACATTCACATGGGAAAAGGGCTGGTCTGCATGTTGCCAAAGGACATGGGGAGCCACAGAGAGGTGTGACCAAGGAGTGGCACCCTCTGAATTCCCCTCTCTCCATCCTGACTGCAAACAGTTTTGAGCACCCAGCCCTGGGCCCCCACTCAATCCCCACTGACCCAGGTGAGCCAACCCCTGGGGACTTTGTGTCTACACTCACCTCCCCTACCCGCAGGTGTCTCTCCAGCAGATGTGTGATCAGACAATTAGGCACTGATTGGAAAATGGGCTGCTTACCTGCCACGAAGGAGGGTTTCTCTTCTCGGAGACCTTGGACAAAGAAGGCTTCCAGGGTGGCTAATTACCTGATAGGTAGTAAGGCTCTCACCTACTGGGCCTTTTAGCTCAGTTAATAAAGCAATTTGCCTGGCCTTTGTCCCTCTCTTGTTGTGATTTCTTGGCTGACACAGCTTTTACAAAATGAGAAAGTTATACAAAGCCTATTTTCTCCACAGTTCAGCAATGCGGAGGGAGGAGGAGAAGCCCCTGAGGCAGAGCCCCTGCTGGACTGGGTACCTGGGGAAAGGTGAGAGCCCCTGCCCTTGGGTCGACAGATCCAACAGTGCGTGTGAATTACTGTACATACTTTGCAGGTTATCCCAAGAACTAATTTAAATACGATTGTATATGTAAAGGGGGCTTAGTAAGATGTAAAGCTCTCTTTCAATGATAGTGGTTATTTTCTTAGACCAGATCATTGAAATTTAATGGGGCCATCTTTATTCAAAAATACATACCCTCTAACAACAAGGGCAGCCCAGCCATTCCGGTTGGTCTAGATTTAGGGGTTTCTTGGAACATAGGACTTCCGGTGCTAAAATCTGGACATTCCCGGAAAAACCAGGACAGTTGGTCACCCGACAGTTCCAGGCATTGGGAATACAGCCATGAACAAGACTCAAGGTTTTGTTCTCATGGAGTGGAGGGTCCAACTGAGAGAAAAGGAAAGAAACAACTAAACAAAATAGCCCCAGTGATAAATGTTATGGTGGACACAAAGAAAGACCTGCAGTAGGGCGTCCAGAAAGACTTCTCTGAGGCTGGATGAATGACGAGTATCAGCCACTTGAAAGGGTGTGTGTGTTTGTAGCCGTTGAGAGAGGAGTCCCAGGAAGCTGTAGCAGCAGGTCCGAAGGTCCTGAGGCAGGGCAGTGTTGGGTGTGTGTGAGAAACGGGAAGGAAGCTGGTGTGGCTGGAGTGTGTGTCTGTGTGTGTCTGTGTGTCTGCGCACCTGTGTGTGTGTGTGTGTGTGTGTGTGTACGCACCTGCTGGGAGCAGTGAGAGGAGACGTAGTTGAAGTGGAAGAGGCGAGCAAATGCTGGGCCAAGGTAGGACTTTGAAGTTTACTCATTGCAGTAGGAAAGCATTGAAGGGTTAACCCTGCCATTCTTTTTTTCTAACTTCTCCAGGCAAATACTCTGCTCATTACTTCTCAGTTTCCCTTCATTGGTGACAAGTGCATTATGAGTCTATATATCCACCACTAAGCACAGCGATAGCTGATTTGCTTAATTTTTGCTGTATGTTTTTGTCATCATTCAGGACTAAATATTTGGTAAATTCCATTACAATGCCTTCTTTGTCTTAGAAGCTTTTTAATTCTAAACATATGGTGAGGAGAGAGGTGGCTAACTTTTTTTTTCCCCATTATGGTCTAAGAAGGAGATGCAGATTCTTTGAACATAGTGAGATTTGCATTTTGCAGGCTGGCACATGGCTCATACCCATGTGTGGCTGAAAGTATTTTGTATTCTCTAATCATTTGAAGGCAAGGGATTATCAACATCAAATTCACCAATTTTGTCATTCGAATCCCCTAGGTCCTTATTAACTTGTCTTCTCAGTCTGTCCATTTCCAAGACCCATGCTCACCACTTCTCATTATGATTATGGATTTGTCTCTTGTCTTTCGTCAATTTCTTAAACTATTTTTTGAGATTTTGTTATAAGGCACGTATAAATCCAAAATCGTTATCTTACTGGCTATTCTTGCCTCCTAACTTGATGCAATGACTCTCTTCATCCCTAATAATTTCTCTTATATCAACATTGCTACCAATGGGTTGTGTGTTGTTGTTGTTGTTGTTGTTGTTTTAGGTTACCATTTACCTGGTTTATCTTCTTACATCTTTTACTTTCAATGGTTGGTTTCCTTTTGCCTTATGTGAGTCATTTATAAATAGTAGATAGGTTGATTTTTTAAATTTTGTCTTAATTCAAAGTAAGAACCTATTTTAACATGATCTGCATAAAGGTACATTTATAATGCTTTCTGTATTTTGACCTGTTTCTGCTTCTCCTTACCCACTTCTATTGTGTGATATTTTCTTTATAATCTTTCCCATGTTCTTTGTATTTCAGTTTACTGATTTAGATATCATTTTTTTATTCTCCTCATAGTAACCTATACATTTTTAATATGCAAACTTGCCTGAAATTCTAAGACTAGTAAGTGTCCTAATTTCCCTTCAATAGAAGACATTTAGAACTCCAAACCCCTCCCTTCTTCCAAAAGGGATGATTATATATCATATAAGGTTATGTAGATTATGTAAATCACAGAATATAATTTGTAATATGATATTTCAGTTCTTTTTCTTCAAATCCTCCTAAAAGATAGATATTATTATATCTTTGTATTCTCTATGTCCATTTGGATTTTTTAATGTATTTACTAATTCCTCTTCTCTCGGTTGCTTGGTCCATTCTATCCCTCCCTTACCGACATTCCAAATTCTTCCATTCTTTGATAATGCATTGAGTGTCTCTGAGAAGTAAGCTCTTTCCATTTTTGTTTGAACATGTCTGTATTTAGCCCCTACTCTTC
>NW_027397134.1:2074852-2181885 GCF_003265705.2 Callorhinus ursinus
AAAAAAAGAAAGAAAGAAAGGAAGAAAGAAAGAAAGAAAGAAAGAAAGAAAGAAAGAAAGAAAGAAAGAAAGAAAGAAAAAAAGAAAGAAAGAAAGAGAAAGAAAGAAAGAAAGAAAGAAAGAAAGAAAGAAAGAAAGAAAGAAAGAAAGAAAGAAAGAAAGAAAGAAAGAAAGAAAGAAAGAAAGAAAGGAAAGAAAGAAAACATAAGCCTGAGAGTTATTTTCCCTGGGCACTTTGAAAATGTTATCTATGGCCTCCTGGTATCTAGTGGTGCCAAAGAGAAGTCAGCTATCAGTCTGATTCTTGTTCCTTTGAAGGTCATATGTTTTTTCTGTCTGGTGGCTTTTACGGTTTCTCTCTCTGTCTTTGGTGTAAAGAAATTGTACTATGTTGTGTCTAAGTAAAGATAGTCATGCATTTACACGTTCATGCATTTTTTGAGTGGGGGTACTCTGTGATTCTTCGATCTTAAAACGCAGCTTTTTACCATTCTGCCTTTATCTCTTTGACTTATGCTCCCACCACCACCATCATCATTTCCATTGCTTGCAGGTCCTACTACCCTTATGTTGAATTCACTTGCTCTCTTCTACATTTGTCTCATTAACTTTTCCTATGTCCCATCTCTTTATTTCTCTCTGCTACATCCAGGATGGTTTATTAAAACATACCTTCCTGTTCACTACTTCTCTCGTGCCCCTTATAATCTGCTGTTGGTTTTATCCATTGAGTTTTTGGGATTTGTTTTGTTTTGTTTTGTTGGGGTGGGGTTCAGAGGGGAAGGAAAGAAAGAATCTCAGCATGGAGCCTGATGCAGGACTTGATCTCACAACCCTGAGACTGTGACCAGAGCCAAAAATCAAGAATCAGAAGCTTAACTGATTGAGCCACCCAGGTGCCCCTTATCCATTGAGTTTTTAATTGCAGTAAAAGGCAAATGATAGAGTAGATTCATAGATAAAATATTCAGAATCATATATATTTTGAATAAATACCCTTTGATTCTTTCCCAAATCTGCCTTTGTGATATCCTCTTTTTCGTTATGTTTTCTTGGACTCCTTGGTGTTTTTAATTGCTTTTGATAACACTATTTTTTATCTCTTTCAGATTGCTCTATATGTTTGAGTTCTCCAGCTACTAATTTTTTATTAATTGCTCTGACTGCTGGCCCTCTCCCGAGGTGATTTGTTTCTTCTGCTCGTCTGTAATTTTTGTTGTGAGCTCCTCTGCGGCAGAGCTGATTGCTCTGGAGCATCACAGTGTGCCCTGAGTTACGGTATTATCTGCAACAGTGCTTTCTGGCTTCCTACTTCCGGTAGCCCAAGGGATTTCAATTCAATTTCATGTGTGGTCCTCACCCTACACAGAGAATGGACATTTGTACCCCACACCCATTCATGAGGCAGAAGATCTCAAGTTCTTTGGGGAAAGTTTTCTTTTCCCTTTATGTCTCTTTACACCCCTACCTAAAGTCCCATACAACCAGGTTCCTACCTGCTGTGCTGAGCTAGGCAAAGGATGAGGTTTTTGAGTCTGTGTGATCCAGGAGCACTTCTCCAAGATTGAGGTAGATGGGAGGTGAGTGTTCCTTTTCCAGAACCTCCTACTTTGTTGCATCTCTGGTCCCCTGTGGTGTTAGGACTCCAGACCCCAGTGCCAGGGTCTCCTACCTGCTTTGACCCTGGCAGGCTACTTTCATGTTAGCGACTCATGTGGTTCTGGCTTCAATCTCTGTCTTTGTTTCGAGATCCCAACTTTTGTTTTTTTTCCTTCTCTAGTCATGCTAGGAGCATCTTTATCATAATGTCTATTATTTTATTATTACATTGGATCTGGAATTCTGTGTTTGTTTTGAATGAGAGGTGCATCTACACCAGCTCAGTTTACCATGCTGCTGAACATCATCCATGATCTGTTTTTCCTTAAGTAAAATATATAAATGGGAGCACAACATACAAAAGCATTAAAAAGGCACACATCCTAATGTACACCATAACGCGCAGCTCGAAGGATGTCAACACACCCGTGTATCTGGCATCCAAATTAAGAAAGAGATTATAACCCACACTCTAGAAACCTAGAAACCCCCCTCACACCTCATTCCACTCAATACCTCCCAAGGGTAACGCTTACCCAGCCTGGGACCCCACACATTCATTTTGCCTCTTCTTGATTTTTATAAAATGGAACCAAGTGGTGTGTTTTCTTGTGTGTCCTACTTTATTCAGTCAACGTTATGTTCGTGAGATTCACCTGTGCTCTTGTGCGTAGCTGTAGATCACTCAGTATACCGCTATAAGGGATTCCATCACGGGAGCCGCCCATTGTCTATGCATCCATTCTCCTACTGATGGGCAGTGGGTGGGTATCCCAGCTCCTTCTGCTATGAGTATTTTCCTAACATACGGACGCATGAATGTTGGGTGTCTACCTGAAAGTGGAAATGCTGGATTGCAGGTGAGGGCATGTCCAGATCTACTTGCTACAATCCTTCTGGCCCTCTTGAAATTGTCTGTCTCTTCAGCTATCCTCAAGGTCCTTGAGTGCCAGGTCCCTGTCATTCACTGCTATCTGTCCAGTGCCTTGCACACAGTAGGTGCTTAATAAATGCTCATTGACAACTTAAAGGAACAAATGAGTAGAATCGGCAGTGAGCCCAAATGGCACATCCAGCCCCATCTATTTATCCCCCCGCTCCACAACATCTGCAGAGTCCTTGGGGCAAAGAGAATGATCCCACTCTGCTGCAGGGAGAGTAGCCAGCCCCGCATGAGACAAGGACAGAAGGGACAGGGAGCTCACTCACCCAGCCCAGCGCTGGCCGTCAGTGTCTCCAGCCTCACACACCTCCCCAACAGGCTCCCCTCACCTTTCTATCCAGGCCACCCCCTATCGCAGCAGCCTCTCCCATCTCTTGAAATTGCCAGGACATGTGCCCTTCAGCCACCAAGGAGCCCTGGCCCTCATAAACTTAAACCAGACGTGTTCCTTTGCTTAATGCAGGATGTCAGGCAGCCCAGAGAGGTGTTTTCGTTCCCAGTCTCCTATTGTCTTCAGAACGGTCTGAAAGCCTGACAGGTCTGGGATAGGAGGTAATTCCCCTCCGAGCTGATCAATATAAGCGCCTCATGGTGCCTCGCGCCCATGTCAAACACAGGGCGTTCAGCAGCAGAGTGCTTGCAAGGCTTGGCTGAGTTCTTTTTTTTTCCTTATTTCCTTTTTTTTTTTTTTTTTGGACCTGTCAGGTCGGTAAGGACATACCAAAGTCACAAAATGTTTGGTTCCTGAGTCCTCTGCCACTCTGCCATGTTCTCAAGGAAGCGTGTGTGTATGTGTGTGTGTGTGTGACACAGAGAGACAGAGGTGGGAGGGACAGGCAGGCAAAACAGCATAGAAGGAGGGAGAAAAGAAAGAAGAACCCGGGCTGAGAAGGTACAGAGGCACTGGAGAAGGCGAGACGTGAGAGAAGAAGACCTGGAAGTGAGGGTGAGAAAATGAGCAAAAGAGCCCAAGAAAGGAGAAGAAGCAGAAGAAAGGAAAGCCTGGAGAGGTCGGAGAGAAGGAAAGAAAAAGAAAGGAGAGGGAAAAAAATGGGAGAAGTGAGTCAGAGAGGAGCTAAAGGGAAAGAAAAGAGACCCTGAGAAAGGAGAGGGGGGAGAGGAGGCAGGTGCTTCCAGAGCCCCGTGAGGGTCTCGGAGACACGCAAGCACTTCTGTGGCCACCCACCGTGGCTGTTGTCAGACAGACCCAAGGAAAACCCAACACCCAAGCTGCAAGGGGAGGTGTCAGGTCCTGGTGAGCTTGTGCCCCCCGCTGCAGAATGGAACTAGGATGGCTTGAAATGTGGCTACAAATCCACCCTGAGCTCCCCGGCGGTCCCAGAGAGGAGCTGAAGCAGCGCACCAACAGCAGAGAGAGCATGCATCTGTGCCTTCCTACAGGATCCTAAGTGTCTGTGAGACTCAGCTGGTCCAGCGTCTGCCTTCGGCTCACGTCGTGATCCCGGGGTCCTGGGATCGAGCCCCGCGTCGGGCTCCCTGCTCTGCGGGAAGCCTGCTTCTGCCTCTCCCGCTCCCCCTGCTTGTGTTCCCTCTCTCTCTGTGTGTGTCAAGTAAATAAATAAAATCTTTAAAAAAAACAAATACTGTTTGTACCCCCATTACTTTTGGGGAAAAGTGATTTTAGAAACTTGCTTAGAAAATAAAAAAGAATCATACCATACAACTAACACTATGGGAATCCAAGAGAAAAGGTATGTGTCCAAACAACAGATAAGAATATTCTGACGTTGGAAGTAAAATCCTGCTTGGAACTTTCTAGAGGTCCGGGCAAACACAAAATAAAGTGAATGATTAAAAAAAAAAAAAGTTGCAAAATCCTTGTAAGAAAATTTCCATGATGTTGACCAAATATGTTCTCATTCTGATCTCTGAAACTTATCAAACGGGACTTATTTACAGACCAAAGAATGAATTCATGAACAACATCCTCAAAAGAGCAAAATTCACAGCAATGTTTTCTAATGACATCATTTCCATAAAGACAGTTCTGTGGGGGAAAAAAAAGTAGGCTTCTGTGGTCTAATTCCATTCCTTATCACTCCTTGCTAATTTGCTTTTTCTTACTGTTTTCGTGCTGCAGAACAACCCTCATCATGTGGTTTGTGGGGAATCTGTAGCAACATTTTACAGATTTAAAATATAGGTTATTATAGATATGTCAGAAAATATGTGTGTGCAGACATACACACGTATGTGTGTGCAGACATACACACGTATATGCAGGTGTGTTTGTGTATATACTTTGTTCTTGAAGGTCACGACTACCCAGTCAGGATGAAGAAGTTGATTTTGAAAAAAAAAGTGGAAAAATTCAATGACAGAACATAGTGATCCTTCAATGGACTCTGCATAATGATCAAGACCTTTGGCTGGGTAGACCAGGCACCCGAAGCCTGCCTCTCCCAGTGCTGGCCACAAATGAGCCAGCCCCCGAAGCCCAGGGATGAGCGAGCAGAAGCCTGTTAAGTGTTTACGGCAGGTGTTTTACCTTTAATAACTCCACAGTGCAATTATGCAGGAATGTGTCCAAGCCTTTTTTAAAACTATTTATACATTCAGCATGTACCCAATTGGGGGAGGAAGGGGAGTTTGGGTAAAAAGGAGATTTTAATCGCATGAGATTTTTTTTTTTTTTTTTTTTGGTCTAAAATGACTTAAAGGGGAAACCGAGTAGGTTGGTGGCAAATTGTCCTGCATTGAGAACATGCTGTGTGCCAGGCACCATGCTGGAAGCTTTATAAACAGCCACTCATTTGATCCTCATAACGCCCCTACATGGTGGGGATCACCAGAACATTTCACGGATGAGGGAACGGGCTCAGAGAGGGCCTGGCGCTTGCCCAGGTCGCTCAGCCTACGCACATAAGACTGTTCACAAAGCCTGTAGCTTCTCTGCATGACGCCAGGTGTGGTCTGGGGACCCAGGCTGGTGGCACCACCTCCTTCTACCAGCCCTATGGGAGTAGAAGTCACTATCTCGTTCCATAGTTGCCTCCCCCTGTCTGATTTCTTGCACTTGCCCTGCTCGCTCCCGAAACCCCACCCTGGGTTTCCTGCACTTTCTGAAGGCAGAGAGGTTTGGGAAGCGAGGCTAGATGTGGAAGGGGTTCCCCCCCCCCCCAAGGCCCCGAGAGTCCATGAAACACTCACGAAACTGCAAGGACTTTTCATAAAAAGGCAATTTCTTCAGCACGCGGGGGGGATAAAAGCTGAGATATTTTCCCATTCTTCTTCTTCAGAATTTGATGAAAACATGAGACCAGGCACAGGCAGGAAGCAGAAAATGATCATTTCACAGCGGGTGGCTGCCGTGCCTCTACATAGTGCATCGTTGAACGGGAGGGGGGTATGTGGGCCGGCGCCTCTGAGGGATGGTCTTCTCTCCGCAGCCCGGTGGGGTCCCTTCCCCTCTCCGAGGCCCCATGGCCACTCTCTCTATGACCCTCCTGCTCTGATGGTCTCAGACGCTCCACATTCCCTATGTAAGGTCAAGGTCAGCGGGAGCCTGGCTCTTTCCTGTAGCCCCCACCCCAGAGGGTAGCATTTGTGGCTAAACAGGTCGAGCAAATGCCTTCTGACTTCTGAGCAGAGGTGGTCAGGGGTGGTACAGATCCAAGTTCATGTGCCTCTTACTGACTGTTTGAACTTGGCAGAGAACATACCTGACACTGCTGGGGTTGAAGGGGAAGGCTCAAGACACCCGTTCCCGTCTCAGACGAATCTCTCAGGCTTCTATTCTATGGAAGTATTTGGCTTCTGCAAGAGATTATTTTTAAAATAAATCCTGTCTGACAGCCACTGGTGATACAAAGCAGGGTTGAAACCTACAGGCTGTGTGACCTTGAACAAATCGCCCCACCTCTCTGTTTCTTGCCCTATGCTGCGGGAATAGGGGCATCTGCTTTATTGAATTGTTGGAGAAATGTGAGGAAATCATCGCAAAGCACAACAGCGTGTGATCAGATGGGCTGATGGTCTCCTGTTTAGGAGTGTTACACACAGCTCTAATGGGTTCATTCAACCAGAAACTCAGGATTAAGATGGAGGAAAGGGGGAAGGCAGGTGGGTGGCAGAGGTGGAGTGGGGACAGCCTAGAAATGAGATGGCCCGAGATTGTCCTGCTTTTGAGTCCATGTTGGAGAGAACTGAGCCCCAAAGTCTCAGCAGGGCCAGTGCCTCAGAGACGCAACCCCCGCCGTCACTTGGGAGCCAGCCGAGGGCACCACATTTGGTTTAATGCTCTGCTGTCATGCACTTGAAATTCATATAATTTTTGAACAAGGGTCCCCACGTTGTCATTTTGCACTGGGCCCTATAAATTATGGGGTGGGTCCTGAGTCACTCTACATGGTTGGGCCTTGTACGGTTGCAATTTTAGCCTCCACATCTCCAAAACAGGTGCACTGGATGGTGGAAAAACAACGCTAATGCCTCTGCTCTTCCGAGGACCCTCCTGGGCTGTGCTGAGCACTTCTGTATGCCTCGCTCGGTGGTTGGCACTAAATAAAGCTGTGTTAAACACCCTCGTGAGTTTTGGACTCAACATCCAATGCCCACTTGTCGAATAGTGAGGAGGGATTTGGAGCCAGCCAGATGGGGGTGCAAATCCTAACCCCTCCACTTGCCAGTCGTGGCCTTCAGCAAATTCCTGCACATCTCTGCAGCATGGTGACTTCATCGTTAAAATGGTGATGGTAACAGTATGTCTTTTTGAAGTTGTTGGGGGCAGGGGGAGTTAATGAGATTGTATGGGTTGAGCACCCTGCCAGGTATTTTGACTGTTAAAATGCATTTATGTGCTAACTGAGCACCTACTATGTGCCAGGCACTGTGTTAGGCTCTGAGTGGACGGTGGTGAACAAGACCATTGCCGTCCTGATCTTCATGGGGCTCACAGCCCAGAGAGCAAGGCAGAAAATCAGCAAAGGCTCTAGGGTAACTTCAGATGGTGACCGGGGTAGAGCATGGGGGCTCTGCAGTGGGGAGGAGGTTATTAATCATGTAACAGTGCCTTCCAACTCAGAAATTAAACTCTTCATGAGCCAGAGCCAAGGATTTCAACCCCACCCCTCCACGTAACACTACTAGGGAAAGAATTGTTTTCTGGAAATTTCAAGAAGATTCCCCCCTAACTCCATGCCTGGAGATGCCAAGTCTCTCCCACCTCCAGGAGGGCAAACCACCCCCAGAGGACCCCAAACCGAGCCCCAAGCCCAGCAGCCCTCGGACCCCACCCCGGGGCTGCTGAGCGCTCACAACAAATAGAAAAGGGAAATGAACAAATTATCCTGATAATTTGTTTAAGAAGAGGGGGGGAAAAAGGCACCCAAGAAAAATGATATCCAATAAGACGGTGGGTTTCTAATGAATGTGCGGGTAATGAAATAAACCCATTTAGGCCACGCTTGGCCCTGATCTTCCCAGGCCTAGATTAAAAAATGGAACATCTGTGATGATTTAATTTACATCTTAATAACAAACAGGCCTCGAGAAACCCGCGGATAAATGCCTTTTATTGCCGGCGTATCTTTCGTACTGCAGCTTGAATGAAAACTCTGGTAATTAATTGTTTTAAGCGATTCTATTAAAAAGTGTCTGCTAGTGCTGCATGCCGAATGTTTATGCGGGCTGGGCTGCCACAGGAATACAGACGAACCCGGGAGCGGGCGCAGAATGAGGTGCCTTATTTTCCCCCCTCTACATTCACTGCCTTAAAGACATGCAGTTCTTTTATTTATATTTTTTTCAAAAGAGAGAGATGCCTAACCTGTTAATTTCTCTTCCATTTTTTTTAATCTTAATTGTCAGTCTTTGAATTGACACGTGGATGGTCCCCTCGCTGCCCCCCGTGTTGACTTAATACTCTCCTCCAATCCAAGCTGGGGATGGGGCAGTGTTGGTTTCCTGTGGGGTGTGCCAGGCGAGGTGCTGGAGTCTGAGGGTAGAGCTGTAGGCATGCTGCAGTTTCCGGCATTCGAGAAGTTGTCACTGGAGGATGGCAGAACGGACCATAAATGTGCCATCAATAAGTGACCTCCTCCAGCCATGGTTCCAGCCCTGGTTGCACATTAGAATCCCTCAGGGGAGTTTTTAAAACAAACCCAGGCCCCCACCCACCCCTCAGAGGTCCTGATTTAATTAGTCTGGGGCAGAATCCAGGCATCAGTATTTTTTGAAAGCTCCCCAGGGGATCCTTCCCGAAGCCAGGGTGGAGCATCACCTCATGGGATGCATGGACATTTCCTGGGCAGCTCAGAGCCCTGAAGGGAAGAAGATAGAGTCTCAGAAGAAAGAGCCTGGGAAGCCATGAAGGGTGGTCTCCTTGAGGTGGTGACATCTGGGCCAAGATGTCCACAGTGAGGAAAAGGTGGTCCTGTGAAAATCTAGGGAAAAGCATTCTGAGCAGAGGGAACAGCATATGCAAATGCTCTACAAGGAGGGTCTGCTGGATGTGTTTGAGGGACAGAATAGTGGGTGTTGGTGCTGGTGGGGGAAGGAGGAGGTGAGGGTTCTTCCCCAGTTGGCTGCCTCCCCCCACCTCCAACTCCTAGACTGGATCAGGTTCTGCCCCATATTTCCTCAGCCCCCTAGGCAAGCCTGGCCCAGCTCAGCCCAAAGCACAGTGGAACATAATTTCCTGTGTCTGCACCTGGCCTGGGGAGGAGGTTGGATTCTGGATGGTGGGTGGCTTGAATCCCTTGACGAGTCACCCTCTTGGCCTCCGCTTAAGGGCCATCTCCATGTGGGGACCCCTGCTCATACTTTTGTCTTTCTAGCCCCCTCTCCCACCCTCGACCCAACACCCACAACGGTGCATCAGTACCTTTTGGGTCTGAAGAAGGGGAGTAAAATCAGCCTTTGGAGCACAGTCTCTGTGTCCAATGCCTGGTTTCTAGTCTCTACTTTTTCCTTTCTTGCTCATGAGTATTTTTCAAATTCTATTTTAACTTTAAGACTATTCCTCCGGTAAACAGACTCTTTACAGAAGTGGCAATGTTCGTGGTTAACAAACATATGGGAAAAGCTCAGCTTCAGTGGGAATCAGAGAAAAAGGAATTAAAGCAATTAACATTTTCACCTAATTAAAAAGAAAAAAGAGCATTTTTTGTTTGTTGTTGGTAAGGTAACTTGTTCAGGAAAATCAAGATATGGGGTGAAGGGTCCCTCCTACATTCCTGATGGGAATGTAACCCAAAGTCAGGGTATCTTTGAAGCAATGTGCTGCTACCTACCAAGCTCTTGACAATGAGCTTGCCCTGGCCCTGGGCTCTAGCTCCCCAGGGAACACCTTAGATACGGGGGAAAAAAAAAAAACATAGCACAGAGAAACAGGCTCCCTGTAGCATTCTATGCAAGCCTCCCAAGTGGGCAGCAACCTAAACATCTACCCAAGGGAAAATGAGACATGAATTATGACTTCTTTATAGGCAAGAATATTACGCATCCATTGGAATGTTTACAAAAATGAGTAACAACATGGAAACATAATTGTAACATAATAGTAATTGAAAAAAGACACAAAATTACATAGCAAATATGATGTAACATATTTTTTTTAAAGGCACCAAGCAAAGACTCCAAATAAACAACAAAACCATTTAAAAAGAAAACCCTCTGTTTTACATTGATAGAAATGTAAATTAATTAAGACATTTCATCTGTTTTGTTTTGTAGGGCATGGGTTTCTATGTAGCCTACTCTTCTCTCTGAGAGTTAGGATTTTTTTGCCCTCTCCCATTTAGAGCCTTTCCATATCGAGGTACAGAGGTTGGTCTCCAGAATATGACAGGCTGGGCTGAATCCCTGCTCCTCCATTCACTGGCCCTGTGACTGGGGGTAAATCTCCTTTGAGCCTCTGTCCCCTCATCTGTAAAATGGGTTTAATCATGCCTGTGAGGCTGTCGTGGGAAAATTAGAACAAAACCGAGGCATAAGGTCCACGGTGCCAGCCTGAGTATATGGGTCAGCACATAACAAATGGCCAGCAAAGTCATGGTCATTTGCACTGACATTGGACATTTTTTTAAATCAAAGTTCATTCAGTTCTATACATAAAAAATTACAAATTGAGAATTAAGGGTCCATCACGGTCTCTGAATCTGGGGCACAGACTAGGAAAAGAAGCCATACTTGAATCCCAGGGTCTCCCTCCCACCTTTGTGAGGGCTTCCCCGCATACTCCGGGAGGGTCCGCCTTCGCCACAGACCTTGGCCACCAACACAGTGCCCTTAAGTAGCCCCTTTTGAATGGGGGAGTCTGGAGCAGAGAAATAGGGAGCATATGGAGAACCAGGTGGGGCTCTTAGAAAATCAGAGATCTGAGTCAAGACTGAGAGGCCACGACCCTCAGTTTCCTGACCTGTGAAATGGATGTGTGTGTGTGTGTGTGTGTGTGTGTGTGTGTGTGTGTGTGTCTAGATTGGCTCCCAGCAAGCATTCCCCAGATATGAGTGTGATGCACCCTGCCTAATAGAACACCCTCCTGAAAGAAGTAAGTTTAATACTAAATGCATTTGACCATGGACATCTCCCACGACCGTACTTTATTGTTTTGCTCGCATAAGCAGCCTGCAAATGCCACTGGGAGCTCTCTCATCTAATAAAGATGATGTGTTCACTGTGCATACATCTCCTGAATACCAGGTGTGCATCAGGCAGTGTGATAGGGTTCCGAGGACATGACAGGAAACCAGACAGATACAGCTCTCTGCTTTGGAGAGATGGACAAAGTTAACATCATAAAGAGGTCAAGTATAGAGTCTGAGAAAAGGTGAGAAACACCACAAGGAGAGAAAAGCAGGAAATAGTAGGGAAAATGCAGGGGGAGGGGTTACAATTTTCACTAGGTTGGTCCAGGGGTGCCTCATATAGAAGGTGACATTTGAGGAACAACTAGAAGGAGCCAGGGAGGTCTGTAGGCGGATATGGAGAGGGAGAGTGTTTTAGGTAGGAGGAAGAGCCAGTGCAAAGGCCCTGGGGCAGGAGTAAGCCTGGTTTGTAAGAGGTGAGGTGCCAGAGCTACTCGAGTGAGCAAGGTCAGAAGAGAACCCGGACCACCATGAGGACTTCTGCTGGCATTTTATACATCCTACAGCTCATGGACTAGCAATAATGCTCCCATCCACCTTTTTTCTCACCCCATGGGTATTCTCAAACCAAGACCATGCCAAAACTGAGGTAGGCACAGAGCCTTCCCTCTCCTCTCCACCTTCACACAGCCCCTCCATGGAGGCATCCCGCACCCTGCAGGACCAGTTTCCTGTTCCCCATTCACGGAGGGACTAATCAAGCCTTGGGGAGGTAGAGTCTCCTGCCCACAACCCCACACACAGGAGGACCCAGGGGAAGGGTGCAGACTTGGGTCTACAAGGCCAGCCCTCGGAGAGACTGAGGCTCTGTGGTGGGCAAGAAGCCAAATAAATTTCTCCTCTCCTGTCACCTACATTTCCTAGGGACACTCAAAGGCATTTTAGGAAAAATTAAAGTGCTGTAGTGGTTTACTCAGTGGGAAGTAAACATATGAGACTCATTATCCCAAGAGGTGGTGCAGCTAAAAATACACGTCGGTTCACCGAAGGTTCAGATTAAAAGCTGGGACGGTGGATTTTGAGAGCGCTGTGAAGGAAAAGCCAGGTGGGGAGGCAGGCTCAGAAGGCGGTGAGGTCACAGCGGGCAGGAGGCGCCTCCAACCCCCAGCCTTCCGAGAGTAATCGGGAGGTGGCTTAGAGAAAGAGCTTATGGGACTTTGGAGCCACACAAGCCATGCACACACCTGCTGGGCAAGGCTTCCCACCTCTCTGACTGCAGGCTCCTCTTCTGTGAAGTGGGGTGAGCCTTAAGCCTCACCTTATGGAACTGATGTGTTGGTTGAATGAGAGAATACACACAAGCAGCCAGCACGGTGCTGCCTAGAAGCCTGGGGATATGTGTGATATCTGTCTCCCCCTCCATCAGCGTCCCACCTGGCCGAGGCTAACTGTCTGGGTGCTAGGTCAGACCCTTCTGCTTCCTCAGGGTGCTACAGCGGTCCTAGCAGAGAAAACCAGCCTGGGGAACCGACAGGCAAAGCCCTCTCTCTACGAGGCCTTTTATCCAACTAGCTCCCTGAGGATGAGCCACCAACTGACAGTCAGAGAAAGAGGCTCAAAACGGATGAGCCACCAACTGACAGTCAGAGAAAGAGGCTCAAAACCTCAAAGTCTAGGGGCGCCTGGGTGGCTCAGTTGGTTAAGCGACTGCCTTCGGCTCAGGTCATGATCCTGGAGTCCTGGGATCGAGTTCCGCATCAGGCTCCCTGCTCAGCAGGGAGTCTGCTTCTCCCTCTGACCCTCCCCCCTCTCATGCTCGCTCTCTCTCTCTCTCTCTCTCTCTCTCAAATAAATACATAAATAATCTTTAAAAAACAAACAAAAAGTCCTCAAAGTCTAAAAATGCCTCCCCGTCCAGACAGACATCGCCCTCAGCTGCCTGGTCCCCACAAAGCAGCAGGAATAGAGTCGGCTGTGGACAGGTGGGGGGGGGGCAGGGGGGCCCTTGAAACCGGCATTCCTTACCTGAGGTTTCATTAACCCCTCCAATCTAAAAATTGTGAAATTCACTGGGATGCCATGTTTTCTTCTTTTGTACAGCAAGAGAACAGTCAAAGGCTAAAAGCAACCACACGCAAGGTGGCTTCCCGGTCTTGGTGCAAGAAGACCAGTAGAATATTTCTTTGGTGACAGGGACAGTCTTCAAGTCCTAGAGCAGCCCAGTCCAAGAGGAAGATAATGCAAGCCACATAGGCCATCTTAAACTTTCTAGAAGCCATATTTTAAAAAGCAAAAAGAAACTGAGAAGTGAATTTTGATACTACCCTTTCTTTAACACAATATACCAGAAACATCATCCCCACCCACAGACAAGGTCAAACATTTTCAGTTAGGTAGTTTACACATTTTCCAGTAAGTGAAGAGGGTATACGTTTTTCAATTTGCGTAATTAAAATGAAATTAAATTTAAAATTCAGTTTCTTGGTCCCACCAGCAAAGTGCCAAATAGCCACACGGGGCAAGTGATTACTCAAGAGAATTCTCAGGGGCAGGGGCGGTCTTGGCCCTTCCCCCCCAATTCTGCTTCCCTTGTCCGCTAGTGTCTCCTGCCACAGCTCCCCGAAAGGCCACAATCCCGGCGAGGTGCACAGCCCCAGACAGCCTCTGGCAGAAGGGGACAGGCTCCCTCTCTCCCTGGGAACGGCCTTCCCCGTGAACCTCCCACTCAGGGACTGCGCACGCACACAGGTATGCATGCGCATCTCTCCCTGGCATAGCAGGGAAAAGAGACGAGCAGGAGAGCCGGCCTGTGCTCAGACCCAAGCAGCATTTAGCCACTGGCTCTGCGGAGCTGGAGAATGCGGGTCCTTCCCCACCTGCAAGCGCCCTCCTTCCTCGCAGACTGGCCAGTGCCTCCCCTGCCTCCCCTCAGGACTTGGTCTCTGGGTGTGACGGCCCAGCCCCTCCGCAGGTGCAAAAACACTGCTTTTCTTGCCAAAGAGTAGGAGGTGGAGAGTGCACCAGAGCAGGGAGGAGTGGAACCCGGCGAGCAGGGCCAGGTAAAAGAAAGGAAGGTGGTACACAGGTGGACAGACAGACCAACTGAGTGACGAACTGACACAGACCGAGGAACAGAAACAGAAAAAGGACTAGAGAATCCTCGAGAGAAAAACGCTCAGGATATAGGGTGACCCACCATCCTGGTTGCCCTGGGACCCAAAGGGGACATGGGATGTGGGAGTCTGAACACTAATACTGGGTAAGTTAGGGGGTCACCTCACCGAAAACCGCAGACACCAAAAGATAAAGGCTGAGAGATGCAGAGCGGTGGTGGGCAGGGGGAAGGGGAGGGTCAGAAAGGGGCTGGCGGGTTGACCTTCATCACTGGGCAGCCCTGGGGGTTGCTTTGGGGACACAGGGCCCCAATCCCTCAGGCCTCAGTGAAACTCAAAGCATCCTCCCCCATATACCCGTGTACTTGACATTCCTCTCTTTGGACAGAGGCAGGAAGGGGTACCTGCTGTTGTGGACAAAGGTTTCGGTTCCCCCCAAATTCATGTGTTGAGACACTATGGCTCCCACATGATGGGATTAGGAGGTGGGCCTGAGGGTGTTAATTGGGATGACACGAGGTCACGAGGGTGGGGCCCTCCTGAATGGGATTAGTGTCCTATAAGTGTCAGAAGAGGGCTTGTTTCCTCTCTCTGCCACCGAGGACAAGAAGTCAGCAGCCTGCCAACCAGGAAGAGGACACTCAGCACCACGCCACTAGGCTGGCACCTTGATCTCAGACCACCAGCTTCCAGAACCAGGAGAAATAGATTTCTGCTGTTTATAAGCCACCCAGCCGGTGGCATTACTGGCTGCAGCTAAGAGACCTGTCCCTCCTTGATGCTACCTGCCTTGAACACCACCCCCCCAAGGCACTTTCAACAAAGGAGCTCAGAGACATTTCTCCCCCACGCTCCAGTGAGTGTGGGGACCTAGCCTCCTGCCTGGCCCACCCTTGCCCTCCCCCATCTGAGTCTCTGTCCCTCATACACCTTCCCAGGCAGTCTTGAAGTTTCACAGACTGAGGTTGCAGAACACCCACCCCCCCCACCCTGGGGTAGAATCAGAAGGGGCACTGGAATGATGTGATCGGCCCCCATGTGGGAAGCTGTGTGACCCCACGGTGGGACACTTGACCTCTCTGAGCTTTAGTTCAGCTTCCCATCACACTGGGGGGGCGGGGATAGCAGAGCTCATGCGATGGCATGTCAACACTCATGACAACCCCAAGAGGAGAGAACCATTATTATCCACATTGTAAAGATGAGGGAACTATAGAGGCTAGGTGGTAGGCCGAGTCACACAGCTCAAAGTTGGTGCAGGTAGGATTCAAACCCAGGTCTCCCTGGGTATCAGGCTGTAGCTTTGACCCATGATTCTACAGGGATCTCTCCAGAGTGCTCCTCTGGGGATAACTGCCTTTCTAACCACTGACATTAATCCTAAATTCCAGGCCACGTCTGGACCCAAGGCTCTAGCTACAGGAGCGTGGCCTCTGAGCCACCTATTGCAAAATGGAGTCACCGGCTGGGCACCCCCCTTTCCCCACCCCATCCTCCACCCCTGCCACCGCTCCTGCATCTTTAGCTGGCTGAGCTGTCCTACAATCTCCCAGCCTGAAATATCCCCGTGCCCCCCTGCCTGGCGATCCCCCCGCCCTTTTCCCTGTGCTTTAAAATGTTAACCGTGAATGGATTTATTTCAAACCAAATCACCTTTCCCCGTTTTTCAGGGGAAAGTGTGACAGTCTGCAAGGCCTGTAATTCTTTTCTCCGGAGTTAGGATTTGCTGGAGAGAAATGGATTTCCCCACATCACACAAAGAATTCAGCGAAGAGAGGAGGAGGTATTAAAAAGAGAGAGAGAGAGAGAGAGAGAGAAACGCATTTGTCAGATTTGGAGTGTGCGTGTGTGCATGTGTGCATGTGTTAGTGTGCGTGTGTGTGTGCGTGTGTCCGCGCTTCCTGCCGTCCGTCTGTACTTCACGTAACTTGGTTTTCACTAGTTGGTACAATTAAAATCACGAGGAGAAGTCAGGTATAAATCAAAGTTCCTTTAAATTTCACCAGAAAGATGTACATATGATGGTCTTTACTCAGCATGCACCAATAAAAGATATGTGGTCGCCTTTGGCAGGAGAGGCAGAAATAAGCAATTTAGGATCTTAAAAGATAAAAGATAATAAAAGTAATTAAGATAATTAACCACCCTGAAGAGAGAAGAATTTACTGCTGTAAATTTTATATTTTGTTCTGCTTGGCAATATCACAGATGCCACTCTGTTTAATATACAGCCCATCAAGTATCTGAGAGTCTTGCGCTGTCAAAAAAACATATAATAAAAAAAATTTTAAGAGAAGTGGGGGAAGGACGGGGGCTGCAGTTACAATTTTAAAAAATCTGGTTAATTGACTTCGGAGCCAGGTGCTTGGGCTCTCTGTGCAGCTCACGGGTTCGGGAAGGATGAAATTTTCATCTCTCCAAGGACTATCTCTGCAGCCACGTAGGAATGCCATCTGCAGCCCCCTGGCAGGTCTCCAAAGTCACCAGCTCAGACCAGCCCCTATTCTCCCCTTCCTGAACTATCTGGCTTCCTCCACACTGTCTCGGCGAGCACCAAAGAGATGGTCCTAAAATCTCTATAGACTGTGCCCCTCTCCCGCGTACATCCACCTGGGGTCTCCCCAAGGGCCCTCGGGATGAAATCCGAATTCCTACTCTGACACTCAAAATTCTCCAAGAGGGGGTCCCTGTCTCAGCCCTGGTCTCAACCCTTCTTGCGATATCCACACAGATCACTGTCACATCTTCCTAAATGATGTGATGTTTCCCTCCCCAGGAGCCATCTGCCGAACTCTTGTTCATCCTCCACTAGTCAGCTCAAGGGTCGTTAGCTCTTGGCAAATGCCCCTGACACATTTCCCCACCCCCCAGGACCCTCATGGGTGCTCCCACGCCCTTGCAGCTCTTGGGTCATCCGTGGAGAATGACACTTACTCCGTGTCAGCATATTTTCTATTCACCTGTCCCCACCTTTAGTTCAACAACTACTTAGTCCCTAGTGTGTGCCCTCTGCTGCACTAGCTGTTGTAGATCAAAAGGTACGTGCGTTCATTCCTAATATTATTTATTGAGCCCCTATTATGTCCCAGTCCCTGTTCTGGGTCCTGAAAATGTAGCGGCGAATAAAGAAACAAAATATCTGCTCTCACGAAGCTGAGATCCTAAGGGAGAGAGAGGGAGGTGACAGACAATAAGGAACAAATAAACAGGTATCGTGAGAGTCGGGACCAGAGCTAGGAAGACAAATAAAGCAGAGAAGGGATGGAGTGGTCAGCGTCAAGCAGAGACTTGAGGATATGGGATGAGGCAGGCATTAAACTGTGGGGTGCGACACTTCCAGCAGAGGGTTCAGGGAGCATGGAGACCAAGAGATGGGACTGAGTCCTGAGGGTGGGAGAAGTGGCAAGGAGCAGGTCAACGAGGGTGGATAGTAGGAGGCCAAATCATGCAGGACCCTGTAGATCATTCCAGGACTCTGGCTTCTGCCCCAGGTCAGGGGTGGAGGGGGACCACCATAGGGTTAAGGCAGAGGGTGACATGATGTGCCTATTTCAGCTGCCCATCCTAGGCTGCGTGGGGCATGGAATCAATGGGGAGGGGAGAAGTTGAGGCAGCAGGGAGGGGTCTGTCCCAGCCTTCCCGGCCAGAGTGGTTGTGACCAGCATGGGACACTGATGGCCCTGAGCATCTAGGACCCAGCCGGTACATGGGAGATCTTGGTAGATTATGTGTGCCTGCACGTGCACTCACACACACTGCACACACGGACAATCTACACCTGTACAGCCTTGAATTTAGGTGATGAGCAGGGCAGGGTCTTAGGTCATTGAGACAGCACACTGGCTTTCTGACAACAAATCTATATTTTGCACCAACAGTTTGTCAAGCACGCAGTTTAATGAGCTCTCTCTCATCTCTCAAAGCTTTATATCAAACCTTGATGTATGATGGGTGCCCTGATCTCTTTACTAAGTGAATGAATGAATGAGTGAATGAATGAGACTACTCAGAAAGTGACACTTGTGAACAAGTAGGTATGACAGGCTGGCCTTGAACCAGAGGCACGAAGCGGCAGCGGAGCCCACCTCAGGGCTGTAGGAACCTGCCAGAAGAATGGAGATGGCTCCCCAAGGAGGCACGGCTGCCTTGGCTCAGACACACCCCATTCTAGGTGCCCCTCTGGGCTTTCCCCTCTGAGTACGCCCTCCTTGAGACCCGCAAGCACCCCCGATCTCTCAATAATTAGACTTCAAGTGGCCCCCATAACTCAGTGGCTAATTACCTCACCAGGTCCCTTGGCTCGGCCCTCTGAGGCAACCAGCCCAATTCCCTGGTAGGCTGGCCCATAAAAATCCCTGAAAGCACATGGATTTACTGTATTTATTTATTGGGATTTGGAGAAATATACCTGGTACCCAGAGGCCTTGGGATGGTGGGACATAATTTTGAAATGCAGATCATTAAAATAAGGAAGAATTATAAGAAAGAATTAGCAGACTCCTGCTCTCCCAGGTAGCAGAAAAGATGCCCCTGGTAATTTGTTACTGGACCAGTTGTGATGGAAGCTGCATGAAGATGCCCTATATGGAAGGTTGGCAAGGACCTTGATACCCTATTCCAGTTTCGCAGCAGGCTACTCCCACCACAGGGCCTTTGCACTTGCTGTTCCCTCTGCCTGAAACCATGTTTGCCACACCTTGACAGGGTGATTCTTCTTATTACTTAATTAGTTCTCAGCTCAAACAGCACCTCATCACCTCCTCATGGATAGGTCTTCCCCGATCACCATTCTAATGCTACCCACACCCAAGCTATCCATTAACCTGCTCTATATTCTTCCCCAAATTTATCTCTCTCAAGAAAGTAATTTGTTCACCTACTTGTGGGCTTGGCTATTTTGTTTCCTTCCAGCAGAAAGTAAGCTCCTTGTTCATCTCGGTCATCTCTGCATTTCTAGTGCTGAGCCCAGAGCCAGGCACACAGTAGGGGCTCAATAAATATTCATTGAGTGAATTAATGATCTTGCAGATGGGGGATGGTGGTCCCTGGCTTTCGCTTACTCCCCTCCTTCTGCCTGCAGCACCCTTTCCATCAGTTTACAAGCATTGTCTTGTTTGGTTTCATGGCAACCGGACAAGGTGAGAGCCTTCCTTACCCCATGTTATAAGTTAGGAAACTGAGTTTCATAATGTGAAGCAATTTCCCCCATGGTTGCTCAAGTAGGAAGGGCCAATAATGGTAATTAAAGCAGGTATGGCTGTCTCCATAACCTCTCCTGTGAGCCATTGCTCCAGGGGGTGGGGAGAGTACAGGGTTGACCCTCAAAGGCCACAGTCCTCCTTGGTGTGGGGTCAGCCACAGATCTGTGCTGAATGGATGTCATTCTCACCCCAAGCAGAGTGATGCCCTAGACATCATTTAGTCTACTCCTTCATAGTACTTACAGGGAAACAGATTCAGGGACTTCCCTGAGGCCACGCCATGTGCTTGTGGCAGAGCAGGAGCCAGCATCCAAGTGTTAGAGTACAAGAAAAGTGGAATTTGGAGACCCATGACCGTGGTTTGGGTCCTGGGCTCTACTCCTCCCCTTAACCTCTCAGAGACCCAGTCTCCTCATCTGTAGATGAGGGGAGACTTATATCAGCCCTAAGGTAACAAAGATGAGAGAGTACATGTAAAGCATCCCTTGGCCACAGTAAGTGCTCAACAAATAATTTGAGAAAGCATATATTGAGCACATTCCCCATGCTGGACCTTGCATGGCATTTTCCAGGTGACATCTCATGTCTTCCTTGTACCAAGTATGAGATAGGTGGGTACCATTACTAGTTCACATTTACATAGCAAAGCAAGCTTAAAGGCATTAGTCACTTGCCTGAGCCAATGGCAATGACAGCCAATGGCAGAGCCAGAATTTAAACCCAGTTCCATCTGAACTCACATTCTGAATTCTCTGTCATTCTACTTGGAGGGTGGTTTCCTCATTTATAAAATGGGAAAAGCCATGCCAATGGTCATCTTGCAAACCACTGGTGTGTCCTAAGCAAATTGGGGTAGGGGTATGGATGAGTGGATGGAAGAGTAGACAAGGAGGAGAATGGATGCGTGGGCAGATGAGTGGATGGATGGAATGAAGGAAAGGTAGATGGATGAAGATGGTGGGCAAATGGGTGTATAGATGGACAAATGGGTGGTGGATGGATGGATGGGTAGATGGGTGGGTGGGTGGATGGGTAGATGGTGAATGGAAGGATGGATGGGTGAGTGGATGGATGGGTGGGTGGATGGGTAAATGGTGAATGGAAGAATGGATGGGTGAGTGGATGGATGGGCGGTTGGATGAATGGATGGGTGGATGGTGGATGGATGGATGGATGAATGAGTTGGATGGGTGGTGGATGGATGGATGGATGGATGGTGGATGGATGGATGGATGGGTGGATGGTGGATAGATGGATGGATGGATGGATTATGGATGGTGGATGGATGGATGGTTGGATGGATGGATGAATGGATGAGTTGGATGGGTGGGTGGATGGGTAGATGGTGAATGGAAGGATGGATGGGTGAGTGGATGGATGGGTGGATGGGTGGATGGGTGGGTGGTGTATGATTGGATGGTGGGTGGGATGGATGGATGGATGAATGAATTGGATGAGTGGTGGATGGATGGGTGGGTGGATAATGGATAGATGGGTATTGGGTGGATGGTGGATGGATGGGTGGGAGAGTAGGTACTTAGATGAGTGGGTAGATGTGTAGACAGGCAGGCATATAGGTTGAGGGGTGGGTGGATGAACAGGTGAGTGAGTAGGAGAGCAGCTAGCTGGGTAAGTAGATGGAAAGGGTAGGTGGAAAGGGATATAGTCCCTTGTATGACACAAGTGGTTTTCTCCCCTGAAAGGACATTCTTATTTCTGAAAGACAACTGTTTCTCTCCCATCCCTTGATCCTCTACAGGCATACCACATACAGTCAGGTTCTCAGGACTCCTGTGGGGAGTGGGGGGCACCTGTACATGCCTCTCTGCTGGTGCACTCCCTTCCTGTCTCTGTCACACACAGGCAGAGAACACACAGAACAGCACAAAGACGCCTCCACAAATGCTCAAGGAGCAAAGAAACCCAGGAGGTCCTCCCTTAGGCTTCTCACATTAGCATATCAATACAGGGCCCAGAGCAGAGGGACTTGGAGGCTTGGATTTTGCAAAGCAAATTATTCATTCCATAGTGGGACCTCCTCAAAACCAATCTAAAGAGGGGAAAGTTGCATTTTTTTTTTGTTTGTGCTTTGTGTAAAAAAAAAAAAAAAAAAAAAAGGTCTGCCTTGAGCTTCTCTTGCTTTTTGTTAAAGTTCCACCCCTTTGGGAAGAGTGTTCATCATCGGAGGCCAACCCTCACCTCCACAGGCCCAGGTGTCTGGAAGTCCCCAACCTGGGAGACCTCACTGGAATTTTCTCTGGAGTCAGCAGACCTGAAACCAGCTGTCTGCCTCACCTCCCTGCGCCTTGGTCTCTCTTGCCTGCACTCTGGGGCTCAGGAGGTCTTCAGAGTGGGGGCTGTTTTGTCAACAGGTACTTGTGCTGAGCTTAGAGGCTGAGCAGAGGACATAGAGCAAGATTCGAGCAGAGGCCGCTGTGGGATGAAATGAGACAGTGCGAGCGAGGTGTTCCACGCGGGGCCTGGTGTGCAACATTCATTGTAGAGTAAGCCTCTACAATCGCAAGGTAGATAATAGGCCAGTAACAGCACTCCAGCTCAAACCAGGTCTCGGCCTGGACATGCTTGCTTCCTGTGGGTGTTTCTTCCCGAAATCTCTGTGGTACTTAGGGCAAAATGAGATCTGGTAGAAACGGCTCCAGAGTCGCGCTGGATCTTAGTTCCCACCTTCCCCTTCACTGGCTGTATGACCTGGAGCGAGTTGCTTGCCCTCTCTGGGCCACCATAACCAGACCTAGAAATGCCTAGGTTGGCTTAGGCTGGTAGTTCTCCACCTTCACTGACAAACGCCATTCTTTCGTTTTTTATTCTTTTTAAACAAAGTGACTGGACTAAACATTTATATACATTATCGCAGATAAGCACCACCTCTGAGGGGCAGCACCCTCAACATCCCCATTTTACAGGTCACAAAACTGAGGAGGCTTAACAGGATAAGGTCAGTGGCTCACGGGCAGAGTCTACACGCTGTGTCTGTCTGCCTGACACCGAGGCTTGCCTGTGCCCCTAACCGAGTCCCTGTGCCGCATGTCAACCCTTGAATCCAAGGCGCATGTAAACCCACGAACCCAGAAAACTTGCATTAATATTCTCTAGCAAGCATTGGTGTCTCTCCAGGTCCTTCAGCCTTCTCATCTCCGCACGTCCCCGGTAGCACTGCAGTTCGTGTGCAGGGGCCCCAAGCTAAGCCCCTCTCCATGGGCATTTAGGACGACCCTGAAGGAAAATGGTTTTAAGGCCAAAAATACGATGCAGTCCCTCCCAGGGGAAGGGTTGTCTTTTTAGAGCCTGTGCTTGGAGGATGTAACGTATGACACAAACAGTTCAAGTATTTGCCAGGTGGTACCAAGAACACGTGTTCCAAGCATCCCAGTTGCACCTGCTTCCCTCAGTGGAACAGTGGGCAGATAACGTGGGTGCGGTGAGGGGAGACGGTGAGTCCATGGAAGAAGCTGGAAAGCAAACAGACAGGAGCATTCTGATGGTCTTCTTGCGACTGCTTCTCCTCTCTCCTGCTCCTGGAAGCCTGGCCCGGTACTCCCACCACCCGTTCCTCCAGCTTGCGGGGTCATCTGGCCTCTGGGTGGAGGGGGAATGGGGACTCAGCCAGCTTCCGTGACAGCCCCTTCTGGTGTACTCGCCTCTGAGTCCTCTGGCAGAGAGGCAGGAGCAAAGAAAACTGGCCCCAGTCCTAAGAGCAGGATTCTAGGGCCCACCTGCCATTATTTCACTCCTTGGAGGACCTTGAGCAAATCACTTTGTCCCCTGCAAGGCCTCAGTCTCCCCATCTGTAAAATGCAGGTAACAATCCTTCCCGGCAGTCCTGGGGCCGAATAACTTAGCTTCTCAAAGCCTCAGTTTACTCACCCCTAAAATGGGTCAATAAGCATAACCAAGCCTCACAGAGTACAGAACGACTTGGAGCCTTCAGGGCAGGGATAGATACCGGAGGTCAGCCAACTTTTCCAGTAAAGGGCCAGATAATAAATATTTTCGGATCTGCCGGCCAGGTGGTCTCTGTCCAAAACAGTTAGCTCTGCGGCTGGAGCACCAAAGCAGCCATAGACAAAATGTAAATGAATGGGCGTGGCTGTAGTCCTATAAAACTTTATATATGGACACTGAAATTTGAATTTCATAGAATCTTTATGTGTCACAAAGTAGTATTCTTCTTTTGATCTTTTTTCAATGATTTAGAAATGATTTAAACTTATTTTTAGCTCACAGATCGTACAAAAACAGACGGGTGGTTTGCAGCCAGTGATACACACGCAGGTCGCTCTCTACCTGACATGGAGGCCCCACAGTCAATGTTCATTTTGTCTATTTCCCCTGAAATTCAAGTTTTAGAAAGACCCTTTGAGTTCCAATATTATTTCCATTTCCAGAAGCTCGTCCATCAGGCCCGGGAGAGCTGGCTGTTGGCTTTCTGAATATAAATCTTCCAAGATGGGGTACTTGCTTTCAACCCTAAAGCCTTTCTTCCATCTGCGGCCAGTCTCTGTGAACATGGCTTTACAATTAAATAAAAGTACTGGCATGGAATACATTTCAATGCTTAGTTTACAATCTCTACCTCCCGAAGTGCTCCCAACATCCGAGGAGGTAGTTATGATTCTTCTTTGCGATTTTTCAGATGAGAAGAGTGAGGCCAGCCAGAGCCACGGAGTCTGTGGGCCAAAGCAGGGCCAGGATTTGAACCCAGGCTCTCTGGACCCAACCGCACCTCACAGCTCCCCCACCCATACACCTGCTCCCATGATTCAGCAAAGCTGAGCTTCTTCTCCCCGCCCCCCTCCCCAGCAAGAACATCATTGTCCCAGAGAAGCAAGATTGTGCTGTTGGAGTGGAAATGAGTGAGGTGGCAAGAAATCAGCACATAAGCAATTAAAACAAATAAGATGAAAATGATATATACGGCACACGCAAACTGCAGATCGTGGCGGAAGGTCGCGCAGATGCTGGGTGCGGTCCCTTCGCGGGGACGCTGGGACAGATTCCGCTAATTGCACCCCCCATGCAGTGCGGGGTGTCGGGGGACCTCAGGAGTGATCCATCTCCCGTGGCAGGCTCGTTCCGGGAGGCGAGCGAGGGAGGCCTTGTCGAGCGCCTCGCAAGACTAATATCCCACAGCACCGGGAACCGCTAGCAGGAACACCCTCGTTTGTTTTTCGGGATTTTTTTTTTTTTATAGGAGTGAAGTGGCAGTTTTCCTCCTGATTTTTCAAAGCTGCACTTATTTACTGCTCTTTGCGCATCTTCAGAGAAATGTGACCCCAAATCTCTTCTTCACAGAGCCGATGCGCCAGAAGATCAGAAAATGAAATGATCTCATCTTAAAAAAAAAAAAGTCTGTGTTTTAGTCACATGTGATTAAAACAAATCTAACTGCATCAAAGAGCATAAAATTAAACAGTCAAATCCCTCTCCTTAGAAATATTAATTTGTCCATCTGACAAATTTTTTGAGCATCTACTACGTACAGGGCTCTGGCTATTATAGAATCGAACAGAATAGCTGCTCCATCCCTTCATCTTTCCAGAATTTGTTTGTTATCATATATGTGTGTGTGTTTGTGTATATATTATATATATACGGGGAGAGAGAGATGTTTATCATACATACTATATATATCTTACACATACATGCTTATCTTTTTTAAAATAAATTAGATCTTTCCCTGACACTATCTTCTGCACCTTGAAGGGACTTTTTCTTTAATTTCACAATATATTGGGGGCATTTTTTTTCCATTTTAACAAACACAAAATCTGTTTCAATTTTTTATAAATAGCTGTGTGGTATTTCAAAATGCGCCTGTGGGACATCTAATTAATCCCCCATTGATGGACACATTGGTTGCTTACAGCTTTAGGCTATCACCACCAATGGTGTGGCAAATAACCCTGAGCATAAAAATTCTGTTTCCATAAGTGTGGAAGAAGCTCCTAGAGGACCCACCTGGTGGTCACTCATGTTAGCCACCTCGAATGTCTTGTCGTCCCCCCAGGCAAGGCTCATGGGAGAACTGTCCTTCCTTACACACTTGGAGATCGGTGTGGCCATGGGGCTGGCTCCCGTGTTACATGGCATATCCTTCATGCACGCAAGCTTTAGGACTATGATCCTCTGCTCTTTTTTCCCTCTGCCTTAGTGACCAGCTGTGCTCCCAAAGGTGACTGCTCCACCCACCAATACTGTAAGTGACAGGTAACAGATACGTGTAGCAGATCCCCCAGCCAACCTGCAGTGAACATGCAGTGTGAGCTGGAAACAAAACATGTTGTTTCACGCCACTGAGATATGGGGGTTATTGTTACTGCAAGATAACCTCGTTTATCCTGACCAATACAAGCTCCTCCATGTCTTTCATTTTATAGATAAATGTATCTATATGTGTAAATGTATCTATATGTATCTATATGCTATGTAAATAAAGCCTACATGTATCACCTCTAATCACTCAGATTTCAATCTTTTAATGGCTCCGCCACCACCCACGGGTAAGAACTCAGATTCCTTAGCACATTATTAATAAGCTCTGGTTATTTTATAGCAACATACCAACCATTTCAGTATTATTTACACCTGATTTACCTGGTGCTCCAGCCGCACCTAAGACTCAACCATAATTGCAGATCCCCCAACTTGGTTCATGCTATTTCCTAGGTCCTGGAGTATCCCTCCCTGCCTTTGCTCCAGGAAGAACTCCTATTCATCCTTCAATACCCTGCTCAAAGAGGTGCCCATCTGTCCAGGCTTGCCTTGTCCTTCCAGGCAGCTTCTTCGTCCTCGGTGCTTCTGCAGCACCTTAAACAGTCTCCATGTGGGACTGCATCACACTCTTCCCTAAGTGCTTATTTATGTGACTGTTTCCCCCGCCCCCAAATTGTAAGCCCCTTGAAAGTATGGACTCTATCTTATTCATCTCTCTCCAATGCCCAGCACAGGGCCTGCCATGGTGCATGCTGGGTAAATGTTGAACCAATGAATTAGTCAATGGATGGATGGATCAATAGATGGATGGGTGGATGGATGGATGGACGAAACTTGACCTTCCAGGCCTTTCTACTACTACAGACATACCCTTGGAATAAATGTGCAGGACCCTGATAGTGGACAGAAAGTTTCAGGATACCAATGTGATCCCTTTAAAGACATCCCTATTAAGGCCTGCACTGTAGAACAGTGAGGTGGTGTGGCAGTTCCTTGAAAAGTTAAACATGAAATTGACATATGACCCTGCAATTCCTCTCCTAGATATATAACCAAAAGAAGTGAAGACAGGTGTTCAAACAAATCCTTGTCCACATGTGTTCATAGCAGCATTATTCCCAACAGTCAAAAGGTGGAAACAACCCAAATGTCCATCAGTGGGTGAATGGATGAACAAATTGTGGTCTCTCCATACAAGGGAATATTATCCAGCCATACAAAAGCAATGAAGGGCTGGCACCTGCTACGATATGGATGACTCTTGCAAACATGATGCTGAGTGAGAGAAGCCAGACACCAAAGGTCACATACGGTATGATTCCATTTCTATGAAATGTGCTAAATAGGGAAATCCAAAGAAACAGCACGGAGGTTAGTGGATGCCAGGGGTGGAAAGTGACCACTACCAGGTAATGGAGTAATGGGAACATTTTGGAAAGAGGTAGAGGTGGTGGTTGTGCAACATTGTGAATGCACTAAAATCCACTGAAGTGTTCACTTTCAAAAGTAAGTTCAATGTCATATGACTCTCCCATCAATTTTAAAAAAATCTTTTTTTTAAAATATTTTTTTGGGGTGGGGAACAGACAGAGGGGGAGAGAGAGGATCTTAAGCAGGCTCCACGCCCCACCCCCCCACAGAGCCCAACATGGGACTTGATATCACGACCCTGAGATCATGACCTGAGCTGAAATCAAGAGTCAGATGCTTAACAAACTGAGCCACCCAGATGTCCCCCAAAACATCTTTTTTTTAAATAAGCCAGGAAGGCGGCAATCACATTCCTTCCCAGCTTCCTTCCTGGAGGCAGCAGGGTGGGTTGAAAGCTGGGGCAGGTCGGGTGTCCTGAGCAAACATGCCCAGGCACCAAGCAGCTAGTTTCCCCTGAGGGTGATGCCTTTGAGGGGGCAGAAATGTCGGTGGCGGGGGTGGGGAGGAAAGGCGGGGGGCAAATCTTAGACTCAGGCGGAGGAGGGAGATAAAGGGATGCAGAATCAGGGACAGAGAGGGAGAGACAAAGAGAACCAGGGAGGAACTACGGGAGAACTGGGGGAGGGGAGGGAGAGAAAAGGAGGGAGGTTCTTGGATGAATTAACAAGCCAGGAGGGCCACTGAACCCGGATTACTCCCCGCCAGGCAACATGTGAATTAAGGAGCTGAGAAAAAATAAGCAGAAAACAGTTACTTTCCTCCCATGACAAATCCATCCCACAAGCCAGATGGAGGGACAGCCACAGGCCTCTGTGTGGGGCCAGGGGTAGGACGGCCACCTTGCTGGCCCCCACCAGGGAGTGGACGCATTCCAAAGGGTTCTCTGGGATGATGAGGGACGGGTGTCCTATGCTGTGTGGCCTGGGCAGACGAAGTCCTCCCCCCTCTGAGTCTCGCCTGCTTCATCTGCAACTGGAGCAGACTGTCTTTCCAAAAACGATAGCAGCAACATTTCCAGAAGCTTGCCAACAGGGGGTGCGGACAAATTCCCTTCCCTTTGCAGCTGCACACGCTTGAATGAGAGATGCCTCGTGACTTCCGAAGTGGAGTCATGAAAGGTGAGGTGGTTTCGTCCTGACACCCCTTTCTGGACATTCGGCTTGGGAACCCGGCCGCCATGTTGTGAGGAAGCCCAGGTCACACAGAGAGGCCATGGCCATGTACGTGCTATCCCCCAGCATCCATGGACAAAGTAAGAATCATTGTTTTAAGCTACTGAGTGTTGGGACGGTCTGTTCTGTGGGGACAGACAACTGCAAGACCAGCACGGTGCTGACGCACCACCATCACTCCCGAGATGTTGGCCACGGATGGATGGACAGTTCTGGAAGGGGCTCCACCTCACCTACGAAGTGAATGCTCCATCGTTGGTATGGGTCGAATCGTGCCCCCCCCACCCCTGCCACTAAATTCATACTGCATGCTCCCAAAATTCGTTTTCCTATTATGCTTAAATTCTAAGCCCCAGGACCTCAGAATGTGACTGTATCTTGAGATTGGGTTTTTAAAGAGGTAATAAAGGTACAATGAGGTCATTAGGGTGACCCTAATCCAATATGCTAGTGTCCTTATAAGGTGAGGGGACTAGAACACACCCTCAGGGGAGAGACCATGTGAAGACAGAAGGAGAAGGCGGCCATCTACAAGCCAACAGGAGAGACCTCAGAAGGAACCAACCCTGCGGACACCTTGACCTTGGACTTACAGCCTCCTCAACTGTGAGAAATACATTTCTGGTTGTTCAAGTCCCCCCAGCTGTGGTACTTTCTTAAGGCAGCCGCAGCAGACTAATATAATCATTGAACCCACTTTACAGATGGGAACACAACGCACTAAGTGTTAGTGCCTCACCGGGCCACACAGCTAGCAAGGAATGGATCGGGTTTGTGTTAGGCCTGAATGTAGCTGGCCTAAACCAGCGGTCACTACTCAGAGGCCCCAGGCTGCATCCAGGGCAGACATTGCTAATCCATGCCAGCACTCTCTCCCCTAATCCCGATGTGACCTGTCTCGTACTCCAGCAAGGCAATCCCCTGGGGGCCAGCAATGGCCGGAGGAAGACATTCCTGGGCCCAGCTCGGAGGGGCCTGCCTAAGGCTGCTTTATTTGGGGAGTTTTTCAAGTTCTGTGGGGGTTATTATGGTATAATAATACACCTGGAGGCCCTATGGTTGGCTTATTAGTACCATTGTCACATGGACTCTGGAGATAAGCCAGGAATCCACATGCAGACCTGTCCAGGGGGCAGAGCTGAGCCCACAAAGGGGAAAATTATTGATAAATGTTATCTTCAAAAGGAACTCTCTTCCCCTGCACAGCCCCCAGCCTTTGGGTCAGGAAAGTTTAGCAAGACCTGGGCCTTGGAGTCTAAGGGACCCAGCCACCCAATCTGACCATTGGAAAATTCCAGAACATTAAAATAATTCTGTGAGCCAGCCCCACCTCCAAAAGGCTTGATAGGATTGCCCAGGGACAGGCCCAGGCATAGATTTTTCTTCAAAGCTCCCTGGAGATCTTCTCAGAGTCTGAGAACCCCTGATACAAACTTCAGTGCCCACTGGGATCTGGGGGTACAAAGGGGAACCTGGGTTTAAGAATCGTCATAGGCCTCCTATAGGTTTCTCAATGGGGCCAGCTTGTTGCTACTATAGGACCTTTGCACAGACTGTTCTCTTGGCCTCCATGCTTTGTGGGCTCCTAATCCTCCCTTGGACCTCAGCTTAAACATCTCCTTCTCCAGGTTGTCTTCCTTGATTACCCTGGCTTCCTCCCTCTTCCCTCTCACTGCTCCCTATTGTTTTCCTTTAGATCTCTTATAATGTTTCCCAATTTTGTATTCAGTGGTGTCTTCTCCCTTACTGTATGTTTTTCCAATAGAGTGTGAACCCACACAAGCTGCAACTGTATCAGTGCTGTTCACCCTTGGGCCCCAGCACTGAACTGAGTGCCTAGCACCCAGTAGGTGCTCAACAAATACACAGTGAGTGAATTTAATGACAACAAAATCAATTCTGAGCCCCATTTTGCTGTGAGGATTAAATGAGTTAATTTCTGTAAAGTGCTTAGAAAGTTCTGCCCCATGTTCATTAAATAAGCTAGTGCAGATCAAATGCTTCATGCAAGGCCTGACCTAGAATAAACTCTCATCACCGACGATCAGTTACTATGATCATTGTCACTGTTCTAGGTGCCTCATAAAATTGTGAACTGTGAAGGTAATGTAGCCTTGGACCAGCCGTAAGGATGGGGGACAGGGCCGTCAGAGGCCTCCGTGCTGGTCCTGTGTAGGGCAAAAGGCATGGCTCAGAGAGGGGAAGGCACTGACCCAAGGTCACCCAGCGTCTGAGGCAGGACCACAACCCAGAGCTCTGGACTTCCCCCCTGCACTCCTGGCCCTGTGCCCTTAGGCAGGTCTCCTCCCCAGCATGTACTGGGCCTGGGGACTCAGGCAAGCTCACAGAGGTCCGGCGCACCTCTGCCCCCAGCCCCAGATCCTGAGCCTGCCCCAGGGTGGCCTGGTGACCACTGGGTGGCACTGTGGAGTCGCCGCCAACCAGCAACCACCCACCCGGGAACCCCATTCTAGTCCAGTTTGGCCCAGAGACCTCAGAAGAGAAAAAAACCAGGATTGAAAGGGTGGCTCTGCACGTATCTCATCCCAGGTGAGAAACTGAGGCCCAAAGAGGCATTGGTGCGCCTTGCCAGTCACACAGCTAGCCTGAGAAAGAAGACAAAAATAGGCCTGTTGCAGAGCACCTACTATGTGCCAAGTGGGCAACTACCTGATCCAGTTGTCCCCATGATATGAGAAATATTCCCCCCATTTTCCGGATGAGGACACTGAGGCACAGCGAGTTTAGGTGGAAATACGGGAACGATGGTGGTAAGTAATATTCGCCGAGCACAGCATCAGGCATCAGGCCAGGGCCACGACAAGTCAAGGCTTGGACACCAGGATCAACCCATTTTAAAGAGTGGGAAATGGAGACCCAGAGAGAGGACGTCATTTGCAGAGGTCATGTGGCCACGGAGTGTCTGCCTCCAGGACATATTCCTGCCCAGAGAGGATGGGGCTGATTGTTGCTCTGACTCCCCAACATCCCGACTCCAGGCCAGCACCACCAGACCTAGGCCAGACCTAGCCTTCCAGGGATCTGGGAGGACCCAGCCCCTTGCCCAAACCCACAGCTGGCTGGACTGGGCTGCAGTCGAGGGCCTAGGTGCCCACTGGAATGTGGGTGTGTGGAGGGTTCCCAGAAACCTCTCCAAATGGCCCAGTAGCCCCCGGTCCAGACCTGAGCAAGGGAGGATGCTGCTGCATGTTCCAGAATGGTCTCCAGGATCCCCTGAAGGTAGAGGGTGTGGGGGAGAGGTCGGGGGGGGGCGGGGGAGGCTGGCTTACAGTAAGGGACAACAGAGAAAAAGCAACCAAAAGATAATGAAGTGAGAGACCAGGGGGGGCAGTGCAGAAGCAGTGACAGAAACAGGACAAGAGACAGAGAGAAACAAATGAAAACAAAACTGACCAAAACAGAGACGGTCCCACAGAGCCAGAAAGATAAGGGCAAGAGAAGATGCATATCCAGAGACAGACAGACACACAGACAGAGGGGACAGAGACGGAGAGACAGAGACGAGGAGACCCAGAAAGTCTCAGGGACAGATGCGGACAAAGGGATGTGGAGTGCCAGAGACAGAGAGAGATTTGTGGATGGAAACTCAGCGCAAGACAGGTACCAAGAGAAGGCTGCCAATCAGTTCTCAGGGGAGCAGGACCAGGAGGCGGGCAGACAGAAGCCGCGGAGAAGGAAGGGCTGGAGGCAGCTGAGATGAGAAAAAAAAGGACCAGAAAGATCAGAGAGAGGCAAAGAGGAAGGTGGGATGGTAGAGAGCGCAGAGGAGGAGGAAGAAGGGAAGGAGGAAGATGCGCCAGTCAGAGGGTGGAGGCCCCGGGGTTAGGGGTCCTCCCACCCTGGAGACCCGCCCTGGCCCCCCGGACACTGGGAGGCCTGGGGCCCGGCTCCACCCCCTGGAGCCCTCCTCAGGCAGCAGGGGCCTGGCCAGTTCACTGGAACTCCCAGCCCAGCACCTTCTATTTCCGCCCACTCAGCAGGCCCCGAGCATGTCATTTGCATAAAACAATATTCCTGTGGGGGATGCTAATGCGCCCTGCTATTTTTGCCTCTCCTGGATTGTGGTTTGCATACATTTGCATACCCGGGGAGAATTAAGCTGGGATCATGTAAATGAGCCCACCAGCTTGGGGGTGAGGGGGCCTCCCAGCTCCCTGCCTCCCAACAGGCTGTGCAGGCCCGGCCCTGGCCTTCCCTTGGGGGTGTCCTGAGCAGGACCACTTGACAAGGAAGGATGAGCTGTACACATCCCCCATCCGGAAGCCACTGTCCACCCAGGTTTGGGGGAGCCGGAGGGAGCTTTCAAAAACCCAGATCTGAGTCCGTCATATCACTCTTTAAATCTTTCATGGCTTCTGAGATCTTAGAATAAAAGGCCAAAACCCCACTGGAGCCACAAGGACTTGTCCCTGCCAGCCCCCCTAACCCATACCGCCCCTCCCTCCAGACACGAGGAATTCCTCCTCCCAGAAGTTGCCCTTCCCGGGTTTCTGGCCACCACAGGGCCTTTGCACCTGCTGTTCCCACTGGCTGCAATGTTTTTCCCTCCCCCTCCTCACTTACCGACATCTGATTCATCCTTCAGACTCAGGCAGAGTACCATTTCCTCAGGGAAGACCTGCTGTCATCTGCAACCTCATAGCCCCATCAGACATTCTCTGCTCCCCCCAGAGCAACCCCTGCGTGGCTGAATTACTACTGATGCAGTATGTTAGCTCATGCCTGTCTCCCCCATGAGACCGTGAGCTCCATGAGTGCAAGGACCCTGTCTTTTTTAATCACTGCCCTCATCCCCATCCAATGCCTAACGGCACTTGCTACATGTAAGTTTTCAATTAATATCTGTTGCATAAATGAACGAGGCAGACCCGCAAATTCATTTTCTAATCTGGAGCCTTGAGGGGCCAAGCCCCAAACTCCGGTGGTAAACAAGATTTTTTTTTTTTTTTAGGTTTTATTTATTTATTTGAGAGACAGAGAAAGAGCATGAGCAGGTGTGGGGAGGGACAGAGGGAGAGGGAGAAGCAGGCTCCCCGCTGAGCTGGGAGACAATGCAGGGCTCTATCTCAGGACCCCGAGATTATGACCTGAGCCAAAGGCAGACACTTAACTGACTGAGCCACCCGGGCGCCCCAAACAGGATGTATAAAAACATTTATGAATTGAGCATCTACTATGTGCCAGGCACCGGGTGACAGATTCTTGAGCATCTACTATGTGCCAGGCACCGGGTGACAGATTCTATGGATATTAACTCAGTGACTCCCCAGCATCTGTGCACAGGAGGTATGGTGATTACGTTACACACATTATAGAAGAGGAAACGAAGGCTCAGAGAGGGAAAGCCGTGGGTCGAGGTCACACAGCAAGCACATGGCAGAGCTGGGAGTCTAACTCAGATCTCTGTGACCCCAGAGCTGCTAGCCCCACTCCTGCACATTTTCCACTGACCCCTCCGGGTGAGACTCACCCAGCTCACACCAGGGTGGAGAGTACTTCCCCTGATCTCATGGGAGGGGTGTCTAGATATGCTCAAGCAGGTGCCAAGTCACACACGGATGGGAGCTCACCAGGGCACATGCCAGCGCAGCCTGGCCACTCACACCTTAAACCTCACATGTGTGTCCATGCTGCATGCATGCGTGTGGCTATATCTGCCCGCATGTGCTCATGGGAACAGACACACCCAGGCCTGGGCAGACAATCCCGCAGTCATTCAACAAACGCTTTGTGCGGGCCCACTGTGGGCTAGGCACCGTGCCAGGAGCTGGTGTGTGATGAGGATTGATTGAGCCTTGCCAGCCCTCTCAGGCCTTCTTACCTAGTGGCTAAGGGAGAGTCCCACATGCATGAATCCCACACACATTTGAATATTCATTCATACATGCACCTGCCCTGTTGGCACAAGAGTGGAAAGCCCAACGGGGTGTGAATGCATGGAGGTAAACTGAGGCACACAGAAAGCATGCATGCCCCCTACATGCCCACACACAAGGGGCTGCCCTGAGGCACAGGTTGCTCCAGTACCCTCACCCTCAGTGTTCAAGGGGAAAACCGGAGAGGCAAGTGACTTGCCCAAGGTCACTCAATCCTTGCCAAAGCCTGAGATAGACCAAGGATGGGCAACCACATGGCTGAAAACTGTGGACTTGACCCAGATGGGGGGAAACCCGAGACCCCGAGCAGGGTAAGAACTTGCCCAAGGTCACACAGGGAGATGGTGGTAGATTCGGTAGAAACCCAGGCTTAATGAAAATAGTCATAACAAAGAAGAAGCGTTTATTGAGCACTTACTATGTGAGGAGCGTGTCCCTTTGCCTGGTTTCTTAAAAACCTGGCCACAGCCTTTGTGAATGAAGGCCTGGGTTCCGAGGGCTCCTGCGCTTCCATGGGGCTGGGGGACCCATCATGCCCGTCCTCATTTCCTAAGTAAGCCTAATTTCCCCTTCTGCAAAACAGGCACAGTAGAGAATTCCTTCTTCAAAGGGCTTTGTGCACCAGATGCTTCTATCGTGCCTGACACAGAGCGAACACTTGAGCACAGACAGGCATCCTATTATTTTTATTACTCTTACTCTCTCTTATTGGGGTCTCAGGACTCTCAGTCCAGTGCTCTTTGAGCCATCCCACTGTCTGGCCCCAGGAGCTGGACACACCCACACTACCTCCTCCTCCTGGGGGTGATGTCCTGCGGGGCCCCTGCAGAGAGCGAGGCGGAGCCCCTGTCTAACTCTCTGCCCCAGCTGAGCGACATGTGGCCTGGAAATGAAGCGCTTTCCCCCCGAGAACATTCTATGCCTGACGTCAAGGGTCCCTCTTGCTCAATAAACCAATGCCTGTTCAATGATTCAGAGGTGTTCGTCTGCCGAGGCTGGGATTTACAGAGGGGTCAGTGTGACCCACATGTGGGTGTCTGGGCTTGAGTGATGGGAAGAGAAGGGTGTGGACGGCAGAGCTGGAGGAGGTACAGTGGGCATGAGGACATGGCCAGGCAATCCCTCGCCTGTGTGCCGGCACTCCCAACAGAAGTCGAAAGATCGGTGGAAACCGCAGAAACTGATCTTCGCTACCTCAGGCCTCTCTTTGGGGGACAGTCCACTCCAACTCAACACACAACCAGCATCCTGCTCTGACGCCTAATGGCAGAGGCAACACCCATCGTTCTTAAGGGCTCCGTGGGTGCGAAGGCCCTGAGCCGTGTGTGCTGTGGGTCACAGTTGGGGGGCAACAGGGAAAAAATTCACCGTGAGGCTGAAAAATGAAAAGCTGCCACCTGAGCGTCTGGGCTGGGGACGCACCCTGCGTGGGAGGGAAACCCCCACTGGCTCAGCACATCCAGGAGGGGTGGGGAGCTCCCCCTGCTTGTCAGGAGAGACCCCCCCACCCCAGGCAACAGAGCTCTTCCTGGGGGACAGAGATGCTGTCCTTGCTGAAGGCTGAAGTTTCCCCCTGGTAGTCACAACTCCACATATTGGGAGCCCCAATATAGTAACCCGAAGGAAGCAAAGGGTTTCCTGGAGAATTGCAAAAAGAGCATTCCAGCCTCATCTCATGCCTCCAAGCCCCCATGAGAGAGCCAAGGGGATATGAACATCAGCTCCGGACTGGATACACCGGGGTTCCAATCCTGGCTCCACACCCAGGCCCTCAGAGACTCCATTTTCTCGTCTGAGAAATGGGGATGGTCCTCAAACTAACTTCATTCACAAAGGCTGTGGCCAGGTTTTTAAGAAACCGGGCAAAGGGACACGCTCCTCGCATAGTAAGTGCTCAATAAACGCATCTTCTTTGTTATGACAATTTTCATTAAGCCTTGAATTTACCACCATCTCCCTGTGTGACCTTGGGCAAGTTCTTACCCTGCTCGGGGTCTCGGGTTTCCCCCCATCTGAAAAGCCCAGATGATTTCCTGGGGCCCTTGCTGCTTCACCATTTCCGGTCACTGAAAGTTCTGTGTCTTGAACTCTTGAGTTTCTCTGCAGCCACGATTGGATTCACCCATTTCCCAGGCGCATCAGCCGGAAAGGTCATAAGGTTAACTTGAAATGTGACTCCCAAAGGAGTTGGAGTCCACACTGCTCCTCCATGAAACCCCCCTCCCCGCCCCGTCCACGACACTCCCATCACCAGAAAGGACAGTATGATATGCCAGCCACCGTTCTACCTCCAGCCCACGAGATACAATCAGTACCTCCATAGTACATATGAGGAATCCAGGGAACTGAGGCACATAGAAGGTAAGCCACTTGCCCAGGATCACACTGCTCAGAAGCGGCCCAGAGGGGATTTGCACCCAGGCGATCAGGGGCCTCAACTCCAACGTCCCCTCAATCCAAAGATGCAACAAGTAGTGGAATGTCCTTACACGACAGTCTGATGGCCGGTGATGTCCGGGTGAGCTGAGACCACCACAGACACAGAGGCTGCCCGTTCTTGGCAGACGCCCTGGACTGGCCTCGTGGAACTACGGCTCGGCCCAGGGGAGCCCAGACCGCCTCTTTCCAGCCTGTTGGTTTAAAGAAGATATTCAATTATCTCAGCTGCAATGCTCACACGTGCTCTGATGAGCTGAAAAGGCAGAATAAGGAGGCTGCATCACGTCTTGTCGGAGATAATTAGAGGTAACATCACTTTTAAGGAAACAAGCCTCTGGCCAATTGTTCAAGATTGATTAAGTTGGTGGCCCGCGCCGAGCAACTGAGGAAGGAGGACAGCAGTCCACCCTGATCACAGCGCCAATGCGCTATGCAGAGGTGACCTCCGCCGGGACCACCGGCTGGGTTGGGAGGCCAGGATGCATGACGGGCAAGCCCGCAGCTGACATCCTCCCTCCCCGGGGAGTTGCTTTAATGGGAATTTGGGGGTGGATGTGTGGGAGGGACTGCCTGGTCCCTCAAGGCAAGACAAGGACCCGTGTCAGGCCTTGCTAGTGTAGGCATTGTTTCCTTGAGCATCTGCCATGCGCCATGAGGCTATGTAGCCTGCAAGTGTGTCCCAGGCAGAAAGGGCCACGTGTGCAAAAGCCCTGAGGCAGGGGCAGGCCTGGCACATTGAGGCCACGCCGAAGTTCAGCCTGGAGTGAGTACGCTCGGGAGGACCTGGCACTCGATCAGGCCTTCGAAACGCTGTCATGAGCCCCTGGCGGGTCTTGAGCATTTTCTCTGTACCAGGCTTCGGGCTCCATCTGCCCTGTGAGGAAGGCACTGAGACGAATCACAGATCACAGATGAAGAGTCTGAAGGTCAGAGAGGTGAAATCATTGCCAAGGTCCCATTGGTAGTAAATACGTGACAGAGCGGGATTCCTTTTCTTTCTTTCAAGATTTTATTTATTTATTAGAGAGAGAGAGAGAGAGAGAGCACAAGCAGGGGGAGGGGGAGAGGGAAAGGGAGAGGCAGACTCCCTGCTTGACCAGGGAGCCTGACGCAGGGCTCGATCCCAGGACCTGGAGACCATGACCTGAGCCGAAGGCAGACGCTTAAGGCCTGAACCACCCAGAGGCCCCTGGGATTCCTTTTCTAACATGACTACCCCATGAGTCCAAATCCATCCACCCCAAACCATAGCTTCCCAGAAGCTCAGGAGACCTTGAAAGACTATCAGATTCGCCTTGTTCTTTGTACATAATGAGAAACCGAGCCTGGAGGAGGAGGCCAAGCACACACTGGCATGCTGAGAATCCTTGTGTAAGACCCAAAAGGCGCCATTATGAGACAACCACGATGAGCAGAACCCACAGTGGGGAACTGCTAAGGCAGGGCCAACACACTGGTTTTCTGTGAGCTAGTGGGCATTATCCAGCCCCGGAGCTATGCCAAAACAGCATTTCCAAACTGTTTTGGGTACACATACTCTCTGGGATGCCCTTTGAAAAACCATGGTTCCAGTCACTTGAGTTTGTAAAATGCTGCCTCCTCAACCCCCTTTGGAAAGTCACAGGGCACATTAATTGTATCAAGGTTCTGATAAGTCCTGCTGCAAAGAAACCGACTTATGTTTCCTTAGCCTGGCCTTTCCAAAACTCATGTGAGCATGGAATCCTTACCATCATCGCCAGAATGGGGATATCCCAGGGGTGCTAGTGGGAATTACTGGTCTTGGTAACTAAGAGAAGCTAAAATTTTCTCTGACTTTAGGAAAAAATGAATACATTTTGGAGGGTGGGTGAAATAAGCAAGTGATGGAAAAATATTTAAAGAACCACAGGGCTAGTTCATGCAGCAAAAAAAGACCCAGAACTTCACAGTGGCTGCCTTCAAATCCCTGGGAGTCTCCCAAGGTGCATGGGGAGATCTCCTCTCTAGGTCCAGAGAGCAGAGTTAGGACCGATCAGTGGACATTAGTGTAGGAAAGGAGTTGGTGCTTTTCACTGGAGACCCACTGGCCTGATAGGGAGTGAGTTCCCCATCACCAGAAGTATACAAGTAGCCTCCGGAAGACTAGCGGATGAGGACTGCCGAAGAACAGATTTCCTCTACAACTGTGGAGTTTCCGGGGGGAAGAAATGCAACCCAGGCCAGGCCGGGCTCAGTTCCCCTCCTCTCTCAAGACTGGGCAGAAAGAAACCAGGCATGTCACATCCATCTGACATTAGGAAAATTCTTATAAATAAAATAGTTCCTATAAAAGCTGTATGAGCTCTCTCCAGTCCATCTCATCTCGACGGTAATAAAACCAAGCCCGTAACTCCAGCGTCGTCTTGCCATCTACAAGAGGAAACGCTTATTTTAAGAAGTATAAAAAGAAAAGTAATTTACAGTCTATTAACATTTTAAAAAGTGTGTTAGCAAGAAGGGGGAATACATTACTGGCTCGACGAGGGGATCTAGAGAGTTGAGGAAAGTGGAATCATATAAATTTCCCTTGGTCTCCATTTTAACCTAGAGACGCGCAGACTCATCCTGAATCTTCTAGCAGCCCCCGTTTCCCAAAGAAGATGGTCTGATAGAGAAAGGAGGGCCTGGAAGGGTGTAGGTCGGTGAGTGTCGTGGGCAGGATGGGGCATGGTTCTGGAAGTCACATCTGGGTTCCCAGTTGCTCTGCAAGCTGCCCAGTTTCTGGGAGCCTCAGGCAAGTTGTCTGCTCAGTGGACACTAATAAATCCCGAGTTCCTCTTGTTTCTTATACAGTGTAAAAGTCTTAGCTTTCAAGCAAGACTTGGGAGGGCTGTTGGAGGGGCGATCGGTGACTCCATCAGGTGCCTGGTGCATGATAGATCCCCCCCTAGCCTGGCCCCCTTGCCCCGTGGCTGGGTGCTCCGTATGCATTCCCAGAACCGAGCTAGGCCCCGGGCTGGGAGCTGAGCGGGGTGGGGATGGATTTCTAACTACAAATCAAGGGAAATACATGGAAACAATTATAGAAGGATGGACTTGAAGGAAAAACAAACCATTCCTTCCAAGGAACGCAGCCACGCAGGACTAGCCAGAGGGAGGAACCCGGGGCCTTGTGGGAGATGCCAGGCAGCTGGGCAGGGGCAGCAGACAGGGGGCACCCCACGACATGGGCAGGCTCCACGTGGCTGTCACTTGGGGACCAGGGCAGGGGCTGAGCCCTGACTCAGACCTTCCCTCGCCACGACATCACATGGGAGCTCTTTCTTTTAATGCATCACACGCACACATACACACACACGCACACCATATATACATACACAGACACAGGCCAGCACAATCTCACACGTGTGCACACATGCACCATACTTTATACACAAGTGCAGAAAACACAACCACCCACATGTTTGCACACACACCTATACATTCCGCACACACGGGCCAACACAATCACATGGGCCCCCATACACTCACTCACACACCTCGTACAACACCTGCTGTCACAGTCACACACACATGCACACGCACACGGCCTAACTTAGACACATGCCCACACCACCACCCATGTCCGTTCCTTATACCCATGTGCCAACATAATCATGCGGGTGCACACGTGCCCCGCCGACCCATGTTCTCACGTGTGTGGGAGCAATTGCCTGTTCATACACACACGAGTGCATGTGCATATTTTGTGCACACGCCCACACATGCACACTTACGCCGTTCGCGTTCCCACACTCACGTGCACGCACGGTCGACGCCCCCACACCCTCACACACATTCCACATGCACAGCCCCACACCAAGCACGCGCATGTGCCACACACGCCCACGCACATACCCTCACCGCTAACTTTCCCCCTCCGGGGGCCGACACCCCACGTCACAAGTGCCGCGTGCACACGTATTCTCCCAGGCAAGTGTCCGTGGGGCGCAAGTGCAGGGCTCCGGGCTGCGGGACAGACGGCCTCTCGCATCTCAGCTGCCTCCCTGCTCTGGCCTGTGTTTGGGCAGCTGTTTCCTCCCCCCACCCCCAAGTGTGGGGAGGGGGCAGGAAGAGCACCATCGGGGAGAGGGCAGGCCACTGCCGGCCCTGATCAAGAATTTCACACCCCCAACAGGCCCAGGCTCCTCTGCAAAGCCCCCACATCCAGCTGGTTGGAAGCCCAAAGCTGGCTTGCTTCGCAGGCTGCTGGGGATGCAGGGGCCCTGCTCCCACCAGAGCCCCGGGACCCACACCTGCCCATTGCCTGAGCCCTGCTTCCCGCAACGGCATGCCCCGCCAAGGGCCAGCAAGCACCAAATGGGCCTTAGACAGCCCTCCTCCACCCATTGCCCTGTCTCAGGCCTTAGAAGTTCAGGGTGGGGCCGCAGACCCCCGACACATTGGCCATCAGCAGGCTGGGGGTCCAGGTGAGGCTGAGCACGGTGGCCGTTTTAAGATTTGAATCTGGGAAAGGCCTATTGTCAGAACTCCATGCCAGCCCTGTCTCCCATAATTTTTCTTGCCCAACGTCCTCAAACAACCCCCCCGCCCCGTCCCACCTCTGGCCAACCTGTTGACCCCACCACCCATCTCAAATGCCTTTCTTCTCTTCTTAGCACAGACAGCTATTCCCCATCACCCGTCAAGACCGAGGCAGATGCCGCTTCCTCCTCCAGGAAGCCCTCCCTGACTCCCTCTCTGCCTCCCCGGAGTGAAGTGGGCAGCTCCCTCTGCGCCCCTCTCTCCCCCTACCCCTGCTGCCTGTGCTTCCTCCCACCTGCCCCCCTGGCACCACCCTGTCGACTTCTCGCTGTACTTGTGTCCTGGACCATGAGATGCCAAGAGCAGGGGCCGGGCTTCCATCACCGTAGCAACACCCAAACTGGCCCAGGGCCTGTCACACGGTAGATGTTTGTGGAAGGAAGGCGGGATTACCTGGCGGACAGGTAATGAGGAAGTTCTGCCTTGGTGCCTCACATCTGTGGGCCTTGTGGAATCAATTAGATCCCTGATCTTAATTTAAGAGTTAAATAATACCACACATATATTACAAAAGTTAGGTAAATTTCCCCTTCCCTCCTGTCATTACCTAGAAAGCTGCCAACTTCTAGATTGTAATTATGTACATGAATTATGAAATTAGCATATCTATCAACTCACTCCCTGCTCATTACATACCGGGAAGAGCCATGCCTTCCGATTCCAAATCACCCACCTCTGGAGACTGCCTGGGCTCTGGGCTCTGGAACGGCCCCTGGGGAGGGGCTATGGGCACACCCCCGGTACATCTGCAGCCTGGGGTTTCTGGGAGCCCCCTAGAGACTCTCCTGGCTGGGGAGTTCATGTCCAATCAGCCTTTAACAGCATCTGTCGGGTGGGTGGGAACCACCCACGGCAAGGAGGTTGGCACTGTGGGATGGTGGTTAGAGGCAGAGGACCTGAGTCCTGGGTCCACTCCACACCACTGGTGACCAGTGGACAGGCCTCCCCAGGGCCTCTTTTCCCACCTGTGACACCTGTGAAGTGGGGATGGCGATGCATGTCTGCTCAGAAGAGCAGTGTCTGGGTGCAAACACTCTTGGTGCAAGTTCCAGCTTTACCGCTCACCGGCTACATGACTTCTCTCTGACCCTCAGTTTCTCCATCTGTGGAATAGGAATAATAGGGCAAGTGTAAGGCTCCAGTGATGTTCCATTGTGCCGAGCACATAATTAGAGCTCAATAAACATAAGTTATTGTGGTTGTCATTGTCAAGATTGGTGTTCAGCCCAGGCCCGAGGCAAGCTCCCTCTGTCATGGACTCAATGTTTGTGTCCCCCCCAGAAATCATATGATGAACCCCCCCCGCCCGCAGTTTGATGGAATTAGGAGGTTAGGCCTTTGGGATTATTGTCCTTATAAGACTCAGGAGAGAGCTTGCTTCCTCTCTCGGCTTCCTCCACCACATGGGGATACGAGAAATTGGTGGTCGGTGACCTGGGAGAGGGTTCTCCCCAGAACCTGACCGGGCTGGTGCCCTGACCTCAGATGTCCAGCCTCCAGAATGCTGGGAAATGCTTTCGTGTTTATAAGCCACCCAGTCCATGGTGTCATTACACCAGCCCAGGCTGGAGAAGACACTCTCCTCATAGGGCTTCTTGTCACAAAATGGGACCAGAAATGAAACCAAGAATTCAGCACTCAGGTCTGCCTGGCTTCTCTCCTGGGCATTCCCAACTCATGGCTCTCCCAGGAATTCTGCTGGAATGCCAAGTTCTGTACTCTCTCTACCTGTCCTCACCCACACTGCCCTCCACATGGAACCGAAGCGACGACCAGAGGGATGGATGTGGAATGGCCCAGTACCTGTATGGTATCACTTGCTCACACGTACGCACTCCCTAGACCCTTTATCCAGGGCTCACTGTGGGCCATGTAGGAGGCGATGGGGAGCTAGCACACACCTGAGAGCAGGGGAGGGCAAGAGTCACAGTTTGGCTCTGCAAACTATAAATGTCAGGTTGCTCTGGAGACCTTTGTCCGAACACCTCTGACCCCACAGAGAAGGACCTGGGGCCCCAGCTTGTTGCCACCCTTGCAGCCTGGCTTTGTCTGTCTAGTACTGTGGGGCCGGCTGGCTTCTCCCCAAGCCCACTAGAGCCCTCAATTGGCCGGACACCTTTGCAAGCATCACGGTTGCTCCTTGGGGGGACTGAGATGATCAAGCCCTCCTCCTAGTGCTCACCATCTAGAGCTTTGCCACCATGATCTGAGCTTTTCCGTCCAGTGACTCTGAGCTGAGCCACACTGTTGCTCATTTCACAGATTGGGGATAGGAAGGGTAATCCCAGGGTCATGGCAAGAGTCCATGGAAGTTCTAGCTGAGACCCACGAGGCTGGGCATCATCAAAAGGAGAGGCTATACATCCCTCGTATTTTTACCACCTTCCTCCACCCTCCACTTCTCCATGGCCCCTGCAGGATCCAGGCCACGTAGGTAGGTGCATGTTGGGAATAATACCATCATCGTAATGGGAGCCAACGAACTAAACACCTACTCCACGCTCTGGGCATGTCACCCATGTTCCCTCATTTAATCCTTGCAACACACTTAGCACAGTGCCCGGCACATGGAAAGAGCTCAATAAATGTGCGTAGAGGAATGAGTTAATTAAACCACTGAAACAGAAGCAAATATCTTGACTTCAACCCCTGCCAAGATTCGGAGAGAGCTGTGGTCGAATCCTTGTTCTGCCCCTTAGTAACCATGTGGCCTTGGCCAAGTTGCATCCCTTCTCCGAGACTTGAGTTTTCCCATCTGTAAAGTGGGCTGATGTGAGGATTCCACGAAGCTCTGTGTATGAAGTGCTTGGCACCATGCCCAGGTCAGCCTGGAGCACAGACAGAAGGTTTGTGTTATTGCTTTTGTTGTTCTAGATGCTGTTGCTTCCAGCTGTCCACTCAGCTCGCAGTCATGGGTTATGAAATTAGAGACCAGAGGTCACACATGCATGGTCGGGAGGCCTCATCCAACTCCCAGATGTGTTTTATTTGGCTAATGTCGTGCTTCATCCTTTTTTTTTTTTAATTGAATTAGTTGCCAACATCTAAAGATTGGGAGATCTCAGTGTTTTGGTCTGTCTTGGAACTTCAGAAGTTTGAGCCACATCAGAATGACCTTCACCCGGAGTCAAGGTCAGCTGGAGCCGAGAAGCATCCACCTCTTCAGATGAGGCACAATGTCCCCAGTCTGCCCAGTCCCCACCCCTCCCTGTCGCCTCCCTCCTGGGACTCACTGAGTTAGTCCCCCCAGCCGCTGGGGGGATTTTGCATTTAAAAGCCCTGCTCTAGATTTTCTCTTCTATGAGATCCACTGAGAAAGGTCCAAATGAACCAAGAAGAGTTCAACCAGAAGAAAAACATACACCTCACAGTGGTAACACAGGCTCTTCTCCCAACCACACAGCCGGGGCCCAGAATGGAGTTCACACAGCTCCCCACCTCCGCCAAAGCTCCGACACCCTCTGGATGCTGAAAGCCACCCTCCCACCCCGGCCCACTCGAGGCGCCCACAGAGAGCCCCCCGAGTGGCCTCAGCCCTCCAGGAAGGAGGAGGGTGAGCAGGGAGAGCAGCTCCCCTCCAACCAGGCTGGGCTGGCTCTTCTTGACTATAGTTGGGGACCCAGGAATGAGATGATGACTATGGCACCGTGTACCCAGGGCCCAGCATTTAGCCCGAGGTCGCCCCGACAGACCATCCCATTTGGAAAGTTCTCCTGACATTCCTGAGCCCGGCCGCCTTGCCAAAGAAAACTGAAGCAAGGCTTGCTTTGGCACCGACTCAACCCCCAGCCTCAGCAGGAAAACCAAAAACATTTACACAGCTGGGCTGAGACGCCCGCTCCCCTCAAGAGTTTGTCAGGGGCTCTGGCGGCTCGACCGACTCGGGGGGCACCTCTGAAGGGGCCTGTGTTCCCAAGCACGGCCAGGCAGGGCTGGCCAGACAGAAAACACCACAGCCATCCCTGGGAGGCGCAAGAGAAATTGCTAGAAAATGAAGGCCAGCAGGGGCCTGGGGGCTGGGGTTAGGTCCGTCCACAGAGTGTTGCCCCCGACTTCGACCACCTCTGCACAGGCCAGCCCGGCCGGCCCACCACCCCACCTGTGCATGCTGCCCAAGAAAACAGTCCCAAGAAAGGGCCAATGCAACACTGGGCACCCGGGTCCCCCATGCTGACAGCTTGGAGGGACAGCCTCTTCGCCACTCTCTCTGTCCGCTCAATTCTCCTGTCTCTTGTCCTGGCTGTCTTTCCAGGGGATTCTCTGATGCTCTCCACATCCTCTACCCTGCCAGTCACCCTCAATGATGCCCGTCTGGCCTCCCCTTCTCATGACCAAGGATTATGGCAAAGTCCCAGAGGGTGTGGTTAAAAGCCAGGAGGCCAAACACATCAATGAGCATGCTGGGGGCTGGAGGGGTGGGGTCCGCAAATTACCCACAAAGCCCCTGTTGAATCCCCCACTTGCCCCCTCCTCCCCCACGCACCAGGAGATTTCTTCAGTCTTCCCATGTTGGTGATCGTCATTTCCCTTGATTTTCTTTAGCCCTGAAAACAACATGGTTTAGTTTTGTCTCTTCCTGGATTTTATAGAAATGGAATAATAATAGTAATAATATTAATTATCCACAGACGGACCCAACCTCAGTAATAATAATTATTATTTTGTGTCTGGCTTCTTCCCTTCAACATTATTTGGTGAGATTCCCCCATGTTGTTGCAAAGATCTGTAGCATATTCATTTTCACTGTTATATAATATTCCATGGTGTGACCATGTCAGTGTTCCTTTTTTTTTACTACTGATGAATTTGCAGTCATTTCCAGTTTGGGGCTATTTTAAGACTATAAATAATCTTATCTTCTGGTGTCCCAATGCCTGGCACATAGCAGGTTCTGTAATCAAACACAAGTTCAAGAAAAGCTGTATTACACAAAACTAAAATTGCTTGTTTTCCTACTGGACTTGTCAGAACCTTTCATGTTTTAATGCCCTGATGTGCCCTGTGACTCTTCACAAGCACTACCACTGTGTCAGGCCCAGATGAGGCAAGGGTGAATAAATCCGCCCTAGGGAGTAAGTGGGGTGGTTGGAAAGCATTAGCCTCAAAATCTGGTTGTGGTTTCTACCTCTTCCTGACTTGCTATGCAGGCTTGGGCAAGTCCCTTGCCCTCTCTGGGCTTCCGTTTGCTCATCTGCAAAATGCAAGATGAAGAATTGTGGCTGCCTAAGAGGCTTCCCCCTCTGACATTACAATACTCATATACAGTTGTTTTCATCAGCCTGGAAGACTTGGGGAGGGGAGGACATTTGACCTGAGTCTTGAGGGTTTAGGCCTTCCTGGCAGAGGGGAGAGAGGGAAGGACAGCATACACATGAGTGCAAAATCTGGAATGCCTAGAGCTAGGTTAAGGGAAAGTAAGGACCACAGTGGCTGATACAGAGGGTTCATGCAGCAGAATATAAAAGACAAATGCTGGGATATCTGGGTGGCTCAGTCGGTTAAGTGTCTGACTCTTGATTTCAGCTCAGGTCATGATCTCAGGGTCCTGGGATCAAGCCCCGCATCTAGCTCCCTGCAGAGTGGGGAGTCTGCTTGTCTCCCTCTCCCTCTATGACTCTCTCTGTCTCTCTCTCTCAAATAAATAAATAAATATTTTTAAAAAATAAAAAGAAAGAAAGAAAGAAAATACAAATGCTTATACATTGCCAATCCCATTCCTATCCCTACCCCACCATGGGAACCACCAGAGGCAGGCAGAGACCTTATAACCTAGAGCACAATTCTCAACAGGGTGTGAAGTTTGCTCCTTGGGGGCCAAAATGTCTTAGTTATACATATGGTCCATACTCAGATATCCAGTATATCTGTGGTATGAAAATTTCGCAGGTGGAGCTGGGGGAAGGTAAGAAAAAAATGCCTAAAAGGGTTCCTTAGGGGGCTGATAATTTTTAAAAGACAGATCTATAGGTCAGCAATTCAAATGAGCACAGGGGCCAGGCCAGAAACTTAGGGAGTAAAGTAGGTGGTGGTGTGGGAGGCAATAAGGAGGGGTGGGGACTGTGGCAAAGTGGGCTAAGTACAATATATCCATTTTTGTCTTTCCAAGTCATGGTTGAGGCCAAATAAAATGCTTCAGCAGGCTGGATCAGCCCTGCTTTCCACCAGTTTGCAACCTCAAGTTTAAATAAAGGACCAGACCAGACCCAGCTTCTGTGGCCAATACAATGGCGGCACACACTCAAGCTCAATGCTAATTGGCAGCAACCAAGGGGGAGGTGCACACAATTCCAGTGGCTTCTTCGAGCATCCTCCCCAGACAGGACCCAGAGCCTTGTTCCACAGCATGCACACATGCATATTATGGGGATTAGTGCTGCATGATGCATAATTAATGATACTGAATAAATATGCAGATTGGCAATCACCGATTGACTGTTAGGATCAGATTCCCCAACATGGGCTGATTGATTGGCTGCCTGTAATCACCATATTCAACACCGGTTTCTCCCCAGCACATGTGCAAACCAATCCCAGCGAGGGGGGCCCGTGGCCTCATCAGTTCTAAGAGGCACAGACCTTGCATTGGAAACTTTTCTCATTGTTCTGTGTAAGGCACCCTTGGCCCATGGGCTTTTCTCATCAGAGGGAACCAGGTATTTTGCAATCACCTAGGGAAGTATAATTACTGCCATTTTTCAGATACAGGAAGAAGAGAGCGTATTTTGCTCAGGGACCCACAGCTACTAGGGGGATCCAGAATTCCAGATAAGTCTACTGATTCCAGCTTCTAGGCTTTTCCTTTTCCAACAAGTTCCTGACCTCCTGAAACTGACGGTGCAGCAGGGGAGAATAGGGATTTGCTTCCCGCATTCATCCAATATCTGCTGGACTCATCCTGTGTGGGGTGCCTCTTTAAATAACCAGGTGCCCCTCAGGACTCCTTGACCGCCCCCCCCAACAGGCTTCTCCTCCAGCCTTTCCTTGTTGCTGGGGCTTCCTTATGACATGGCTGCTCAGCTCCCAGAGCAAGAGTTTCATGAGACCCAGGTGCAGGCTCCCTAACTTTATGACCTGGCTCCAAAAGTTCCAGAACACTGCTTTCCAAACTTTTTATATAAAGGCAAGTTGTAAGTCCAGCCAAGAATCAAAAGGAGGCACACGGATCCCATCTCGTGATGGCAGGACGGGCAAATAATTTGCCAGCATCTTTGCCCCAGCACATCCCCTAACCTACCCTCTTAAAAATACCTGTGATAACAAGATGGAAGGGCTTAGCTCCATGCCTGCCCCTGGAGATTCAGCATGTGTGAATCTAATCATGTGGTCACCACCCCCCAACTGTGACCACCTCTAACACCCTCACCAAGCTTTCTAAGGCCCCATGACGTCAAGCACAGCCCGTCTCACCACTAGCTCCGCCCCAGAAGCCCTCCGCTCCAGTCTGTTTTATTCCTACAATATGTCTCTGCTCCTCCTTTTGTCCCTGGGGCAAAAGGCCCCAGGGCCTTTGCACACACAATTTCCTCTGCCTGGGATGCTCTTTTGCCCACCTCAATCTGGTTACCGCCTCATCATGAAGCATCACCTCCTCCAGGAAGGCCTCCCTGACTGCCAGAGCAAATTGGTTCCTTTGTCAAATGTTCTCTCTTCACCAGCCCGTAGCCCTCCCTTACAGCATGGATCACAGTTTAGAATTGTGCAATTATGTCATGACTGAATTATAATCCTGTCACCCCTGGAGACTCAGAGTTCATGTTTCCTGCCATGTCCCCTCCTGCTGAGCACACAGCCTGGCACCAAGACTCCGTAAATGCTTGTTGGAAGGAAAGAAGGGGGGAGGGAAGACCAATGCAGCGGGCTTTACCATTATCATGCTGCCACCACCTACAGTGCCCCCATCGACGGCAGCCACAGGCTCTGCCCTCACCTTGCACCAGCACTCGGAGGACCTTGCTCAGACATCCTGGACCCCCTGATCTCCAGACGGCCCTGCCAGCACTGCTACCCAATGCACACACTTCCTTCAGGGGCGGTGTCTACCTGCAGCTCAGTGTGGATCCGTGAAAGGCCACAGCAACTGGGTGGGAGCCGTTTTGTTTCAGCAGGGACAGCTGCGGAGTGGGTCCTTCTGCTCCGCGAGCAGCTGGGAACACTGGGGCTGAGGGTCAGGTGACCCATCGGACACTGGGTCCCTCTCCACCACCGCCATCCCTGACCCCGGGAGCCCGGATGCGTTAGAAGAAAGCCTTGTTCGCCTGGTTCGCGCAGCAAGCGGACTTGTGCTCCGTGCGCCTCGGGGAGCTCTGACCACTTCCGAACCCGCACAAAAGCACCCCATAGGACAGTCGGGAGCTGGCGCGTGGCCGAGGTCACCATCTGAAGGGTGCCTGCTACCTCCCGGCTCGCCACCACCCACCACGAGTGGGGCACAGGGGGAAGCCTGTGTTACAGAAGAGGAAGCTGAGGCCCAGGGGAGGGTGACCTGCCCTAAGTCACCCAGGTCGTAGGTCGTGGGGACTGTGTGATGTCCACTCACTTGGTCAAGGGCCTTTGGGGGGCAAGGGAGGGGCACCAACCTTGTGCCACTGTGACTTAGAAATGGGATCAACAATGACAGGAAAAGCAGTCCTCCCCCCAAACCACACGCCCACACGTGCACACTCACACACACTCATACACACTCACACCCTCGTGCATATATGTACATGCGGCACACAGCCCCACACACTTGCAGGCTTGTCCTCACGTGTCCGATCTGCACACAAACACACATATCCGTACCCACTCATGTGCTCAGCCCGTGTTCACACACCCTCTGACACATCTTAGCACTCAGACACACTCACATCTGTACACAAAGCTACATGGGACCCACAGCTCCACACAAGCTCCCATGCACATGTTCACACACATTCACACCCGCGTTCACATACTATCCAACATTCACACTCACACGGTCTGTGGCTTCCAGAAGCATCCTCTGCCTGAGTCGGAAGCCTCACGGTGCCCAGCACACGAAGTGGTGGCCAACAGCACCCGGAGAGAGGGTGGACGCGATGACTGACCATCCCCGGCACCGGGAGCCGGGAAGGACGCCCTCCTGGCCCCTCAGCCCCGCATCCGGGTAATGGGCACATACAGAATGAACCTGTGCACACCCCCTGACTCCCTCCCTTGCCTGCTGTGGTCCTCCAAGCGGACAGCATGGACTCCTGCAGAAGCACTTGGGCTCTAGAGTCAGCCCCAGCCTGGCTCCACCGCGTCCTCGGGCAAGGTCCTCACCACCAGTTGGCCTCAAAGAACCCACCTCCAGGGGCTGTGTCCAAATAAGATGATTCATTTAAGGCACTTGGCATTTGTCTACTGCAAAGCTCTCAATAAATATCAGCTCTTAGGAGCAGTGAATCCCGATTACTATGTGTATTATTATTTGGGAAGATGGCTGCTACTTTGCAGTGAGCATTGTGGAAGTGTGGCGGGCAGGTGCTCCTGAGAGCAAGCTCTCGCATCCGTGCAAGGTGGACGGGGAAGAAGCCCGAACAACCAGAAAACTCAGAGGTCAGGGGCCATTTAGCCATGAGGCTGCCGAGCAGCCTCGTGATGCCCCCAGTGACGCCCGAGGGCCGCATCACATCACCAAGGAGCGGTCACGCCAGGCTCCCTTCCACTCCCTCCGCCCAGGCCCGGCTTACATCTCCGCCCTTGAGGAAGCAGCTAGAGCCCGCACGCCCCCAAAAGTGAGCCTTGCCTGATTCCAACAGGTTGCAAAGCAGAAATACACAGAAACATCGCCGAGAGCCTCTGCCACCTCAGACGATTTCCTTGGGTTGTCCTTCAACTATGTAGAATAGGAAAGGGACAGAAGACAGGATTAAAGCAATGTATGATTCACCATAAATAATAAATCAATAACCACCGGGGATTCGCCCATCTCTCTTCAACTGGATTTAAAACAAAAAATTAAATATAGAACAAAGGGAACTCTAAAGGAAATACGAGAAACAGCGGGAGAGAGATTTTCCTGCTGTTTCTTGCCTTAAAAAAAAAAGAAATACCCTCCAAGGGGAATCAGTCTTGGCTGAGGGGGAGAGCTAGGTGGCTCTGTGGGGGGTCATCATCCAGGCATGCCGCCTGAATAAACACTCCCCCAGCCCCCCAAACCAGGGTTTTCGTGCCGCACAACAAAGGAGGAAACCACCCAGAGCGGGGGGGCCGGGGGCTGGGATGGGCAAGCCAGGGTCTGGGCATGTTGGACTGGGCTCCAAGCTCCGCCATGTTACTGGCCATGGGTCCTTGGGCTTTGCTGCACCTCCAGGCTCCCCATCCACAAAATGGGGGACAATGTCCATTCTCCTGGGGCCACTGGGACAATGGAATGAGATCTGCCAGAAGGGTCTAGAACCATGGAGACAACTGGTGAGCTCATCCGGGTCACATGCCATTCTGGGTCTGCAAATGTACCGCCATTTTTGTTCAAAGCAGGGCCTGGGGTGGGCATCTCATCAGTGGGTCCTACCACTTTCTGTGGCCTTTCACAGTGCACACTGGCACCAGAGTTCACCTGCTGACCCCCAAAGGGTGAACAACCAGCCTGTCTCGCTGTGTTCCTGCCACCAGCATTTTGTTGAACGCCTACTTTGTGCATGCCAGGCTAGGCCTCCATCTGCCCTCTGAGCTCTAGGGTTTTCTCTCTCTCAAGATGGCAGAGGAAGGCTGGGAAGTGAAGGGGAAGGACAGGGTGGACCAGATGTCTGGCTCCTCACCACACCACTGGCCTGGAGATCACCTCCCCGCCTATGGCTTCTGGGACTGTCCCTGGTCAGCAGCCTCCAATTTCCAGTCCTGGATGCCCAAGAGCCCACTGGCTTGTCCACATGCCTGGCCTGCCACTCCCAATTGTTACCCCCTCCCTAGAGCCACGCCCTTGACCAAGTGACCTCCCCGTGCCCTCTCCCTCTGATTCTAGGCTCAGCTACTTGTTTGGCCAACGGGATGCCTACAATGTGATGCAAGCAGTGGTTTTTATTTTATTTTATTTTTATTTATGTTTTTATTACCCTATAATGTATTATTTGTTTCAGGGGTACAGGTCTGTGATTCATCGGTCTTGCACAATTCACAGCGCTCACCCTAGCACATACCCTCCCCAATGTCCATCACGCAGCCGCCCCATCCCTCCCACCCCCCTCCCCTCCGGCAACCCCCAGTCTGTTTCCTGAGATTAAGAGTCTCTTATGCTTTGTCTCCCTCTCTGGTTTCATCTTGTTTTATTTTTCCCTCCCTTCCCCTAGGATCCTCTGTCTTGTTTCTCAAATTCCTCATATCAGTGAGATCATATAATACTTGTCTTTCTCTGATTGACTTATTTCGCTTAGCATAATACCCTCTAGTTCCATCCACATCGTTGCAAATGGCAAGATTTCATTTTTGACGGCTGCATAATATTCCATTGTGTATATATGCCACATCTTCTTTATCCATTCATCTGTGGATGGACATCTAGGCTCTTTCCATAGTTTGGTTATTGTGGACATTGCTGCTATAAACACTGGGGTGCATGTGCCCCTTGAGATCACTGCATTTGTATCTTTAGGGTAAATACCCAGTAGTGCAATTGCTGGGTTGGAGGGTAGCTCTACGTTCAACCTTTTGAGGAACCTCCATACTGTTTTCCAGAACAGCTGCACCAGCTTGCATTCCCACCAACAGTGTAGGAGGGTTCCCCTTTCTCCACATCCTCGCCAACATCTGTCGTTTCCTGACTTGTTAATTTTAGCCGTTCAGACCATTGAGGTTTTAAATGTAAGCAGTGGCTTTTAAAGCACGTGTGTAACTGGGCTTGCTCTCAGTTTCACACCTCTGTTGAGGCCATGAATGCCCACTTGGGCTAGCCTGCTGGAGGACAGGGATGTGTGGAACTGAACCAAGCTCCCCAGTCAGTCCAGATGACACCAGCCCACTCTAGGACATTGAGCAAGCCCAACCAAGATCCGCCCAGCCCAAGACAGCCGAACCCCTTGAGCACGTGAGCTCTGTAAATGTTGATCACAGACGTCCACTGAGCCTTAGGGGCTGCTTGTTACGCAGCGTGAGTGTGGTTGTAGATAACCAATACACTTGCCAACTCCTCAGACTTGACATGTGCCCACCCTAAACTCACTTTCTTTGTTCCCCAACTGCCCCCCAGAGCCCCCCTCACTGAATGCCCCTACCTTTTACCCAGCAGCCCACGCCAGAAATCTGGGCATTACCCTCAACTTTTCCCTCTCCCTAACCTTCCCACGTATGGGTGCTGTGCCCTAAATTCCACCCCTGAACCCCTCTGGACTTGGACTCCTCTCTCCTGAACACCTGGCTCTCACACTCAGATAATTTCCATAGCCACCCACCTCTGAACTAGTCTCCCCCATCCAGACCTATCCATCTAATTATGTATCCATCCAGTCCCCCAGGAAGAGAAAAAAAAAAAAAAAAAGGAAGAATTTTCTAAAAGGTGACCTACTGAAAACCATCCACCGGCAGCCAGAAATGCACTCCAGGCTGGCCTCCCAGACTTAGACTCCTATTCTACTCCCTATTCTATTTTCCCTCCAGCACACAAAACTACCCCACCCTTCTCTGCAAACAGCATCGTCTTTCATGATTCTGTGCCTTTGCCTATGCTGTTCCCACTGCCCCAAAATGCTTTTCCCCCCCTCTCACGTTGGTAATTTCTGTAGAACTCCTTCATAAATGACCTCAAGCACCCCACCTCCTCCAGAAAGTTGCGAGCTGCCCCAGGAAGAGGTGCAGCAGCCCAGAGGAGAGCCCCCGCTTCTGTGAGTGGGAGATAATTCACCCTCTTCCTGGAACCGAAGGAAAGCCTGGTCTGAGACTTTGACCTTTGACTTCCACTGGTCTGCTGCAGAAAGCACATGGCCCAGGAGTAGAAGGACTGGTCTTAAATCCTGGCTTGTCCTCTGCCCAGCTGGGACTTCAGCTGGCTGGGTCTCAGCAGTCACCAGAGTTGCTAATGAAATGTGAGAACTGAGGACCCCGCTAGCCTCGCATGGAGAACAAGGGCTCATTGGATCCTCCCCTGATCCCACCGTGCAGAGGAGAAAACTGAGGGTTCAAGAGGCCAAGTGATTTGCCCAAGGCCACACGACTTGGGTGCAGACAGATGGAGAGTTAGAGGTGTGCTCTCAAGGGGTCTTCGGAGAGCCAAGAGGGAGGGGACCCAGACTCTTCCCTTCCACCCCAACACGGTCCCCTTCCCCCACCTCTGTCTTCCCCGACTTGCTCGCCTCCTGTTTCATTCCAGCGGTGCCCCGACCCTTGTCCCCGGGGCCGGAGTTAGATTACAGACAAAGCTCCACCAGGCGGGCAGGGGAGGCACCCCCCCGTGACCTCTGCCAAGGGATGAATGGGGGACGGCATGAGGCAGAGACAAGGCTGCCCGACAAGGGAGGAGATAAGAACATAAAAGACGGGCTGGGGTGCTGGGGCCAGCGTCGGGAGCCAGTGAGAGATGGTGAGATGGTCCAGTCACAGCCCGGCATCCCTCTGACCCTCAGTGGCCACTCCAGGCAGAGCCCTCGACCTCCAGACTCCTGATCCAGTGCTCCTCTGAGTACCAAGCACAAGCTCCCCTGTCCTCAGTTGGAGTTCCACCTTTCCCTTATCCTGTCTACAATCCAGAAAGACCGGCAACCCAGGCACGCCCAGACCCTGTTTACGTGGGAGAAACTGAGGCCCCAGGGGCTGCACTGCCACAGCCACAGCCACAGACAGACAGTGGAGGGACTGGACTACAGGCCCAGCCTTGAGCCTCCACATCAGGGTAGACCCGGGCACTCCTGGATCCTGATGTGCCGAGGGGGAACGTGGCGCTGCAGACATGGGTGCCTACCACGTGCACGGGTTCCAAGACGAGCAAGACAGGCGTGGGCCCACCCGTTCGGGGCTCAGAGCCCGAGGTGGGAGGCACCAGCAGCAGGTCAGTGCAGTGGGTCAGGCAGTGATGAGGGGACCCAGGCGCGTGGGGCCAGAGAAGGGCAATATGCCTTCGTGTGGCAGCCTGTGGGGCGCGGCTAGGCCCATTCCACAGATGAGGAAAAGCAGCTCGCAGCTGGGATGGGCACCAGGCCCCGAACCTTGGACTCCCTTCTCCACTGTCTCCCTGCGCTCCGCATTCCCGGGACCATCCTCGACTTGGATTCTTTATGTCCTGGAGGCTGTCCCCGTTGCCACCGGCATCAACCAGGGTCCCCAGGAGCCTTGAGACACGGGAGAGGGCCTGAACCCAGTCCCCTGGGACGATGGGGGACCACAGGTGCCATGGAGTCTTGGGAGGGGGCTGTCACTCATGGTGAGCATGCACCCACTCACACGCGGGTGTGCACACACACACACACACACACACACACACACTCTCAATCTCGTTGGTCTTGGAAGCAGCCCGTCTGTAGCTGCTAGATGTCAGGACGGACCCAAAGCAAATCCAGAAATCAAACTTCTCTCAAAGGCACTTGCAACACGCTCCTGTGGGGCGGGGAACTCCTTCCATTTCATGCGCCCTGAAAGATGCCGGCTTCGTGACAGAATCACGCGCTTTAGTTTGCAAACGTGGCGCGTTCTTGCGCAGGCAGCCTTCTGCCCACCCGTCCCTCTCCCTCCTCGGCATTCCCTGGAGAAGCCTCCGGGACCACTGGCACGCTCGCACGCTGCAGTGCGGGGACGGAGGGCTGGGCAGGGAGGGGACCTGCCCAAGGTCACACAGCTGGGAAGGGAGTTCGGCCAGCACCAGCCGACCGAGGCCAGGCCCCCCTCCCGTTAGACCTGTGGAAAATGAGCTCAGGGTCTTTTCTACTTTTCTTTCCTCTCTTGGCCTTGTTTCTCTTCCGTCTTTGTTTCTCTCCGTGTTTTTATCTTTCTCCTTCAGTCCTTCCTCTGCTCGCGCCCTCTCCTGTGTCTCTCCTGTTCCTCTCCCTTTCCTTACCTGTCTGTCTGTTTGCCGTTCTCCGTTTCTCTACCTCCTCTCCCCGTCCACTCCCCTCCGTCCCTCACCCCTCTCCCTGTCCTCCCTTTGTCTCCTGAGACCCCCCACTCCTCTCCCCTGCGCCCTCTTGCAGGCCTGCCCAGCCCTCCCCCCAGTGGCCTTCAGAGGGGGCCCCTCTGTCTCTCTGTCCCCCTACCCCCACCCTCGGCAGAGGCTTTGCGAGGTCCTGCAGCCCTAGCTCCAAGGCACAGGCCCAGCAGAGGGGCCTGGAGCAGCCAGGAAGCCCCCTCCCCACTGAGACTCTACCAGGCAGTACATCTGCAGCCGCGAAGGAGCCCCCACCCCAAAGGAAAGAGCAGCCTGATGGAAGGCGGCTTGGGGCTGGGCGGACATGAGCCCTGATTAAAGAATGTGCTTCCCGCACAGCCTGGTTTGCATTACCTCCGGCCGGGCCGGCTCCAGGCTGACAGCTGGACACACTTTTCCAGGGTGCAGGGAAGGGAGTTGGACCGTCTGGGCGCACACATGCGTGGGCTCCGTCCCGGACAGCCCGGTAATGGCTTTCGCATGGAGGAGGAAACAAACTTCTCCAACCTCAAGCACCGATTTTCCTGTCAAGAGATTTTGGATTCCAAAAAAAAAAAAAAAAATTATAATCACAAAGAAAAGGGCTTTGCAGTTTGCACAAAAGGGCCAGGCTGTGTGAAGTCAGACTCTGAAATGGAACCAGAATCCAGAGACAATGGGGCAGGAAGAAAGAGAGGGGGAGAGGGACCAGGGCGTCTGTCCCAGGCCCCGGAAGGACAGAGGGGAACCCCCCGCCTGAAGGAGCTGCTCAGGCCAGCCATGCCTTCAGCACCCCCTCCCACTGCCACCCTTCACACTCCGCAGGTGGGAGAGGCCGGGGGCATGAACCCAGATTCCAGCATCTGGCTCCTGGTCCGAGTCCCAACACCTCCATGGACAGCTGCCATGGACCCACCCAGTCCCAGCTTTGTCCTCTGTTAAAGGGACCCGGGGCCTCGCTCCTGGGGCAGCTGAGAGAATTCTCTGGGCTGAGACCATTTCTGGGCTGGAGTGAGCTCATCATCCTCTGAGGAGAGACTCAAGCCCAGTGGCGGCGAACCCGGGATCCATCTGGCTCCCACTCTTGTCTTTGTGCCAGCTGACCTTGGGGTCTCTGCTTGCCCGTCTGCAAAATGGGCGGGCGGGCCCCGAGCCCTCTCACATCTTCTGAGTTTCCTGATCTGCTCTGGAACCAGGCCTGCAGAGGAGGGGCCGATCCCAAGACAGACCCCTGTGTATCCCCCTCCCCCGCCGCTTCACAGCCATTGCACACACGGTTCTCCCTCCTCCATGGTCCTTTCCCTCACCCACGGGCCCTGCAGGAGATGGATGAATGGAGAGATTAAAGCACATGCTTACAAGGCACCCATGCCAGGTCTATGCCAAGCCCTCTACATGAATTACCTCTTTTGATTCTCACATTAACCCTAGGAGGCAGGGGCTGTTATGATCCCCATTTTTCAGAGGAGGAAGCCGAAGCCCAGAGAGGTTAGGTAACTTGTCCAAGGCCACACAGCCACAGTGGTAGATACGTGATTCAGTCCCAGGCAGTCTGGTTTCAGAATCCACGGACTCAATTACTCAGCTAGACTGGAGCCAACACGAAGAAGTCATGAGGGCAGACCTGTTTCCCCCCCACCTTCACTGGCCTATGGATGCCCGGGAGGAAGGGGCCGGGGCTGGCTCATCGCTGTAAGGAGCAGCCTGGGAAGTAGCTCCAGATGCTCCATGGGGTGGTTTGGGCCCATTTTATAGCTTTGAGGACTTGTGGTTACACCTGGCTCCAAATCCCCGCTCTCTCCCACCCTACACACACAAGGGGCCATTTACCGGCTGTCTGACCTTGGGCAGGACACCTCACCCCTCTGAGCCTTGGTCTGCTCATCTGGGCAATGGGAATAATGAAATCTGCCCCACAAATTAACGCCCTCACACTGCAGACACGTACCCAGATAGCTCGGAGCTGGGCACACCTAGCAACTCAACCCAGAGGACCATTTCAGGGGGCAGCTGGGGCCTCTGCTGAGGAAGGACTCACGCCTCCGGGACCCAGCTGGCTTCTGGCCTGGGTCCAGCCTGGCCGCAGCCGCCAGTCCTCCGGGCTTAATATCCTTGGCGGCCAGACTGGAATAAGCTGCCTTTCAAGAGGGGAACTTTATTTATACGCCGATGCCAGTCGCGCTCCCGCTATTAGAAATTTCATCGGCTGCTCTGATTTAGGGCTTGCCACGAGCTGCCAATCGCAGCCGCCTCCCGGCCCGACCTGCAGCTCCGCCAGCCTTGTTCCGGCTCACAGCAGCAGAAATGAACATTATTTAATTTCCCGCCAGCGGGCAGTGAAAGCCAGGGCTCCCCCTCCCGCTGGACGATGTATTTATTCAATCCTTTTTGGAAACAGTGTCTGGGGAGGGATCTGCTGGGCAACTCTAGAAACAGCACTAATCCTCTGCTCCCTGGCCTGGGGAGGACCCCTCCCTACCCCTGGGACCAAGGAGGGGTACCCCAAACTGGGGGCCCAGAGTGACCTGCACCCCTTGACCCCCCCACCTGAGGTGTCTTTGCTTGGGAGATGTCAGCAGCAGACCTTGGATAAGCACTCCAAGTCCAGTTTATCTGGGAGCAGATCCCAGGAAGCACCCCCAGGGGGGACTAAAGAAATGCACCCGGAAAGGGATAGCGGCCAACTCAGGCTGCACAAATGAGCAGGTTCCACGGGGGGCCCCTGAGGCTCAGATGTGCCAGGACCTCTGGGACACCATGGAGAACGTACATCTCAGGGTCATGCACCCAAGGGGCAGGGGAGGTGGAGGAGTTATACCCCAGCACGCATTCTGTCATCGGATAAGGACCCCTCCCCCAGGGGAGGGGCTCTAATTCCCCAGCACTTCTCCCCTGCCCCACATTCAGACCGAACATGTGCCTGAAGCCATCTGGTCATCTTGCAGGGGGCATATAGGCAGGCACCAACCCCATGAGGCTGCTCATCCTCCTTGTCTCCTACTCAAAGGATGCCTCCTTCAGGAAGCCCTCCCTGGACCATCCCAAGAAAGAAACCTTACCCATCACCATTCTGTCATCCAATTACTTCTTTCCTGGTGTATATCATGAGCCAGGATTATCCATGTCATTGTTTGTGCCTTTATTGCTCATCACCCCCCACTGGGCTGGAAGGCTCCTGAAGCAGGGGGTCAGGTCTATCTTAATGTCCCATATAGCCCTTGCACAAAGTAGGTGTTCAATAAATGTTTTTGCAATGGGTAGGGGATGCCTGGTTTGCGTAATATGCCTGGTCCTGGGTCATTTACCCCAGTACTTGGCACCAGGTGGGGCTGTTTACATGTGATGACAGGTCCTTCAACACTCAGGCCAAGCTTTCGAGGAAGGTATTGGCATGCCCATTTGACAGATGGAAAGATGAATGCACAAAGACGCTGCATTAAACTCAGCTGCAGACTTGCACAACACCCACATCTTGCTCCATCCTGCCTGCAGCCCCAAAGAGCAGGTGAAAAAGTTTTCTAGACCTCATTTCACAGCTGTGTGAGCTGAGGCCCTCTGGGACACCCCAGAGGATGGGGACAAGTGGTGGCCCCGCCCTTGTAGGGCCTGTAATATCTTAAATGCTAGAGGATGTCAGTGAAGAAGAGTATCCAAAAGGGCTGGAGCAATCAGGGGGTTCTCCCTAGAAGAAGTGACTTTTTTCCCTTCTCTTATAAATAGTCAAACAAGAAAGAAAATCAGTCCCTGGAGATTTGCGGAGGTAGGAAATTAAAAATATTTGATGACCCACTAGCCCCTGCAGCAAGCATGTCACTTAAAAACTTTTATGTACAAGACACCTCCAAAAACAGAAATTTTTAATATGTAACATCACGTTTTATACGTAATAAGTTTTACTATGTCATCACACCAGATTACCCAAGCCGGGAGATTAGATAGAGAACAGTTAAAAATCAAATGGGGAAGAGAGCACAAGAAACAAAATTGTAACTAGGTGAGGTGATGGATGTGTTAACTAAGCTTATCATGGCGATCATTTTGCAATATAGACATACATGAAACTATTGTGTTGTACACCTTAATCTTACACAATGTTCTATCTCAGTAAGGCTGGAGAAAATAAAATAAGTAAAATATAAATAAGGAAGAAAGGAAGGGAAGAAGGAAGGAAGGAAGGGAGGAAGGAAGGAAGAAAGGAGCCTCAAGGGAAAGAGACAGGTGGACAGAACACCGTGGAGAGAGGCATTTCCCTGGACAATGGATTCAGCACAGGGGTGATCCTGGAGCTTTTGTCTGTGGGACATGGTGGCAGCAGTGGCCCAGAGTGTTAATTGTCTGTGAGTTCTAATAGGTGTAATATTCTCAAGTGTTACATGTGCATTAATTAAGTAACACTGCATTTAGCTCCAAATCATGCAGAAGGCGTACGTGGTGTTCGCACAGGCATAAATATCCGCTGAGTTAGCGAGTGGCTGGCACGATCTTCTCTCTGCCCACGGTGGTCTGAGAAGCCATCTCCGGGGGATAAGGGGAGTAGTGGATCTAGCAGGGGGTACAGGGGGTGCTGCAGAGGGTGAGGAAAACCTCCCCCACCCCTCAGGACAGGGAGGGGGACGAGGAAGTGAAGGTAAGCCACATATATAATAGTACAGTTAGAGGACTATGGGGTTGTGCAGATGTGAATCCCGGCCCAGGTTCTGACTTGCTGTGTGGCCTTGGACAAGTGGCTTGGCGTCTCTGAGCTTCAACTGTCTTATCTGGAAAACAGTGAAGATGATGGAACCCAAATTAGGGAGCCGTTGTGAGAGGCCCACATGGAAGGCTGATGCCTGGAAAGTATACCGTGCTTCGTGGTATTTGCGGATGATGGTGGCCACGGTGGTGAAGGTGATTCTAGCCTCCTTTCATGTTAAGATCTGGAAATGCTCTAAACTGGAGTCTGATGCCAGTGGGTTCTCTGTGTTTAGGATGCTCCAGGCGGAGCTGAGATCAAAGGAAGGGAGATCTTCATCCTGCTCCGTGCAGCACTGAGCTCTCCACATGGGAGAGGTAACCAGGGAGAGGTAGCTCTGGGTGGGGAAGGGGTAGAAATGTCCCAGGAAGAGGGCACACATACACCATCTAGTCCTCCTGCTGTCTGCCGCAGGACATGATTTCGGCTTGGTGCCTCTCCTGCTCTGAGCGACAATCTGTGAACTGGGATGATAATTTCAGGCCATCCAGAGATGAACTGATGGCCCCAAAACCCTATGGAAATAAGAGGGCTGTTGCCCTCAAGGATGGGACAGAATCTGCAAAGCAAGGGGACGCCCCCAGAGGTCCTCCCTGTCCCCACAGAGCCCTGCTATGCGCATCGATCACGATCAGTCCTACCTACGGTTCAGTGGGCTCCCCGACCACATCTCCAGCCACGTTTTAAGACACAGCATTATTAGCCCTCTTGCCAGATCCCCTTCTGCAGTTGGGGAAACTGAGGCTGCAAGAAGAGAAGTGACTTGCTCAAGAAACCTGGCAGTCTGATGGCAGCCTGAAGCCCAGAAGCTTTGGTTCCTGCCCAGGAGCCTCCTCTCCTGCTCCTGTCAAAACTCTGCACTGAGACCCCCCAGCCAAAGCAGTGCTCCCCGCGCCCCCCCCCAGGTGACCAAAGCCATCAGGTCGTTTGTCTGTTTGATCCACTCTCTCGTCGCTATGTTTTTGCTTTTCCTTTTAAGGCCTCAGGATGCAGGAAAACCAACTCAACGTGCATAATTTGGTAATTATTTCTTGCGTTCATCCCCATGGCCATGCCTGCATACAGATACTGAAATTTGCATAAAACAATCTTGCTACCAGTCCCACGGCTTCCCTGGAAGAAGACGCCCAGGCGGGGGAGGGGAGGTTCAGGTTGGGCCCACCTGTCCCTTCTCTGTCCTCCGCCACAAAGAGAAATAAAGGTAGCACAAGGTGGGGGGGGGGTGGCTCAGCCCTGAGCACCCACACCCAGGTGAGACAGAGAAAGGCAGGGACCCAGTGGGGTCTCCGTGGGCAGGAAAAACCACCCCATGGCAGCCCAGAACCCTCCCAATTAGTATTCAGCGAGCATCTCGCTCAGAAAGGATTAATGGAGTCTGATGCTTAATATCCTGGAGAACAATTAATTTGCCCACAGTTTTGTCATGGTTGAAAGTCAAATGCTGGAACAGATCGATGCTCGCGTGGTGAGCTGGAGCCCAGAAACGTTCGGCAGGAGCAGAATTTTAATTTTCCCGTCCTGAACATCCCCCTCCTCCCCATTCCCAGCACACCCACTTTCTGATAGTTCTAAAAGCCAAAAGCCACTTTATCCATGTACAGTGCTTGTTGTCTTCACGACAGAAGTCCACCGGGAGCCTTCGAAGGCAAAATCCTCCCCGATTTCCATTATGGGATTAAAGCCGGACAGCCCTTCTTGGGGGTCTGACCTCCATTTTATTCCATTTTGTCCTTCTCAACCACCTCCCACCCCGCCCCGCGGTGCCCCCTCTCCTCCCCGGCAGGGCCGCTGATGTCTCAACATTGTCACCAGGACACTTGTTCTGAAGGCGCCCGAGCGAGGTGGGACATGGTGGAGTGTGATGGGGATTTGCTTATTTATTTGCTTGCTGGGTTTCGCCATTTGTTTATCCCGAGGAGGCAGCTTGGCAAGGAAATTGCAGGCGGGGCGGTGGGCTTGGGAACAGGCGAAATCAACAGGCTCAGAAGGAATGTGGGCTTTGTTTAAAAAATCACTTCCAGCCGGGCTGGGTGGACGAGGCCACTTTGGCAATTTGATCCTGGCCAGGGGTTTGAAGGCCACAGGTTGGGGGCTTCACGGTGGGGGGCGGGGGAGGGACAGGGTGCCAGAGGGGAGGTGTCTTAGAGGCCATCTGGTCCAACCCGCCCCCCTCACCTTCCAGCTGGAGAGCCCGAGGCCCAGAGAGGCCAACAAGGTGGTTGTCCAAGTTCACAGGGCAGAGGACACCGAGCCGGGTCTCCTGACACCGGCGGAGCATTTAATGCTTCCCACGGCTGCCACTGAAACCCCAAACCCATCTCTTCAAAGTGTGGCCCGGGGCCACCACCATCAGCCCCACCTAGAGTTTATTAGAAATGCAGAGCCTCAGGCCAGCTCCATGGGCACAGGACCTGGGCAGCCCCACGGGGCCCCGAGCCCCGAAGGGCGCCACGCTTGCTTCAGTGCTCTCCTGCCGATGTCTTGAGATTCTTCTGAACCGTTTTTGAACACGGGGCCCCGCGTTATCATCTTGCACTGCGTCCTGCAAATCACCAGAGCCAGGCCTGCTGACTCAGAATCTGAATTTCAGCTCGGTGCCTGGGAGACTCCTGGGAACTCGGACGTTGAACAAGTGGCTGATTTAAAAGCCCACTCACCAGCCCCTGGTTCGGAGGGCGGGCCAATGCCTTCACTGTCCGAGAATCACAAGAGAAACAACGGAGGCCACCCACCCTCTCTTCTTCGGGAGAAAAGAGCCAGGCAGCTCAGACGCCCTTGCCGCCCCGCCCCCCCGCCCCGGGGGCTGGGTCATGGCCGTGCCTGCCCTCCGGTCTTTGGGGCTGCCGAGGGTTGCATATGGCTTCGGGAGATTAAGTTTGCCTCAATAGAAGGGTCTAAATGAATAACTAGGGGCTTCAGGCTAAGAAAGGCTTTCGAGATGAAAATGCTGTCACCCTGTGGCCCCCTCGCCCCAGCCCTTGAAACATCACCCTCAGCACTGCCCCCCACCTCTGATAAACCCCGGTGCCAACTGAATCTCAGGCACCCCCCTACAGGCCTGGGATCCCTGCGGGGCCCCCTCACACCCAACTCGATCTCAGTCACACGTGACAACAGCGACCCTGCCCCCCTCCCCCACCCCACCCCACCCCCCCACCCCACCCCACCCCACCCCCGCCCCGGCCAAGGCAAATTTCACTATCCTCATTTCTCAGGTGGGAAAACAGAGGCCCGGACAGGTGAAAAGACAGGCTCCAGGTGTGACCCCGGACCTCTGTGGGTCCTCATGGTGAAGCCTGTGGTGACAGGTGAGTCACCAACCCTTGGTGAGGGGCATCTCTGTCTGTTAGAAAGTGGGTGCTTGGAGTAGGAAGGGGTCAGGGGAGCTTGTGGGGGTGGGGGTAACTCAGGCAGCTCTTCTCAGAAGCCCCCTGCATTGTGCAGCCCACCCATAGGCCCAAGAAAGTGCTGATGTCACCTCCTTCCTCTTCCCCAGGGGTCTGGGCACTACTAGGGAGGGGGAGATGGGGACAGTGAAAGAGTGCAGGGGAGGGGAGGTGAAGGGAGAAGGAGGAGGAGGGGAAGAAACGGGGGGGGGAGAGGAAGGTGTTTTATAAACTTAAACTGCTATTCTGCCATATTTCCACTTCCTCACAGAATCCGTGAGTTATTCCGGCCCCACTCTGTAGAGCTGGAAACTGAGGCCATCTGCTGGAAACCAGCACCGCGGGGACTTGGCCTCCTGCCCGGCTGCCCAGCCCAAGACCCTCAGTAGGCAGGTTGCCTATGATGTGGCATTTCCACATTGTCGGTGTGGACCACGGGCCAAGGTCCCTGCCAAAAGCTTTGCATAACCCACGACCGTTAAGCCACTGGACGTAAACCCATTTCACAGGTACAGACCCTAAGGCAGAAAGAGGGAAAATACCTTGCTCCAGGTCTGCAGGCTGGGAAGGACTGGGAGAGGCTGAGGTGGGGATAGGTTTCTCTTTCTGGGCTGGTTTCCAGGCCTCTCGGGGCCAGATGAGCTGTGGGAGACAGATGATCCAGCCTGTCTGACCCCTGCTGGCTGATCAGGAAGTTGAGGCCCAGAGAGGGTGAGCAACCTCCCCTGATCGCACAGTCGGCCAGATGGAGCCTCCTAGTTGTCCTAAGGAAATCAGCCCCAGGATGACCCCAACATGCATGGGTGTCAGGGGACTGGAGAGCTGGGGTTGGTGAGATCTCCAGCCCAGGAGGATGGATCCAGAAGTTTCCCGCAAACCTTCACCCCTACACCCAGCCCATGCTCCACCTTGAGCTGAACCCTGCTGCAACAGTGCCCCTCCCAGCCCCATGGGGTCAGCCAAGGAGATCCTCAGTGTCCAGGGCCACAGCCGGAGCCTGCTCCATGGACACCAGACATCTGGGCTGCCGGCTTCTGGAACCATAGATGGGCCTTGGGGAGAGAAGCCCCTTGAGACCGCCTCTGTCTGGTGTCCCCCAGGACGCCCCAAGCGAGGGTCTGCCCACACGTGAAAAAGAAGAAAATGTAAATGAACGCAGGGAAAGGCATGTGCTTCTCTGGGAGGCTGGGTGGTCTGACCCTGATCTCCTCCGAGATGTGGCCTTGGCAGGACAGGGATCACCTCCATTCTTTCATCTGTAGCTTGGGGACAGTTCAGATCAGATGCTGCTGCTGATTACCTGGCACAGGTAAGTGCTCAGTAAAGGATCACTGCCGGTGTTACTGCTTTATCTAGAAACACTCACCCTGCTGCACGGGGCTCTGAGCTCCGCCTGGAGCACAGAGAGTTCAAGGTCAAGGAGGTTGGTGGGAAAGAGGCAGCATGGGGTGGAAAATGAAAGTACCAACCCCCCCACCCCCGTTCCCCGCTCAGTTGGGCCTGGGTTCGAATCCCAGCCCCACCTCTTGCAATCTTGAACCCTTGAGTAAATACTTATGGGACTGAGCCTCGGCTTTCCCATCTGTAAAATGGGATCATGTAAAATCTGGATCAGGAAGGTACCTCTGAGCTGATGCTGTACTCGGGTAAGGCCCTGCCAGTTTAGCCGGGACTCAGTTTCCTCAGTGGACAATGGGGAGAAGGGGCTGGCCGAGGACAGGGTGCCCCGGCACTGGCATGTTGTTTCCAGATATGGCCAAGGAGTCAGAGGCAGCCCCCTGGCAAGGGCCCCATTCCCCGAGGGAGGTCGGAGACAAGGCTGGGCGTGGTGGGGAGGCCAGAGATGCCAGCTATCTTCTGGGCCTGTTCCACGTGCCTGCGGGGCTATTAGCATCGTGGAGCCCGAGCGATGGCACTCTGCAGTCTCAGCACATCCCTTCCCAGCTGCCTCCCACCACAGCCCTCCTGGATCTCAGTGAGGGAAGAATTAGGGACCAGGCGGGCACTGTTCTTTATGACCCCGGGGAACAGGGTCTCCTCACCAAGGTCGTTGGGGAAGAACACAGGGGAGGCCGGGGAGTAGATTCAGATCCTGCCTTCACCTCCTCCTTTACTGTGTGGCTTCCCCTCCCTGAGCCTCAGTGCCCTCATCTGCAAAAGAACGATCAGGTAATCACTGGAGCAGTAACCCTGGCTATGCAGGGCTGAGAAGAGCTCTCAAGATAGAGGAGGTGTGTTGTGCTTATTATGGAATCAGGAGGCTGCCAAACACTGCTTCAGTCCCCAGACCCATGACGACACTCTATTTATCCACTGTATTTATAGCGCACCTCATTCAGAGACTCAGTGGTATTTGGGGGAGCCCCAGGCTGAGCAGCTTGGGACGGGGTGGGGGGGGAGAAATGGAAAGAATGTGGTCTCCAGACCCAACCAGACTAGGCTTCATGTCCCAGCCCTGCCACTCCAGCTGTATAAACTCAACTAACCTCTCTGAGCCTCCTTCCCCATCTGGGAAATGCACAGCACTTCCCCACCTCATAGCATTTGGGGAACATAAAGAAGGACCACTCATTATTAAGTTAGTGTGGAAGCCATCCCGGCATACAGCAGGAGCTGGATAAATGCTCATTTTCATCCTTTTATGCTCAAGTAAAGCATTTTTTTCTTTATTAAATTTCCATTGGATAGAAAAAGATGTGTTTTACCTACAGAGATACAACTTTTATTCTACCCATTTCATAGATGTTTCAGATGGGACTGGATGGGGAGGAAAAGCATCTGGTTGGATGAAAAAGATTGGAATTAGCCCCAATGTCTGGCCAGACCCAGAAGAATCCCATACCCGAAAGGACAGGTGCTCTGTCACACACAGGGAGACCAGGAAAAGCAAAGAAGGTTCATCTCACATGCAAATTTTGGTGATTGACTGGTAATGTCTACCGGGAACACTGGGTTGAGCTAGGTTTTGAAGCAGGATGTCCAAACACCCTGGTCTTCCCAGGACTATCTTGGTTTATGGCTGTTGTTCAGCTGTCATTCTTAATCGTGCACATTTTCATTCTCGAAAGTGTTCTGGTTTGCACCGTACATCATATGCTCACCCTATTTTTGAGACCACGTCCAGCTCAGTAGAAAGAATTCTGGGATCAATTAGTGATGTCTGCAAGGATCACAGAAAAGAAAGCACACGTACAGATGTCCCAGAGCTGCCTCGCTGGTGCCCAAGGTCAGAGCCCGCTCTGGGAAATACTCCACAGGTACGTGTCCTTGGAGGCAGACACCCCACCAGCCCGATTTCACACTTCTAGAGAAGACCCCTAGAAATGATGCAGTAAAAAAGAGGAAGGGAGAAATAGGGTTAAATAAAGGAGATAATCTAACTTTGGCTTATATCATCTGGCTCAGGTTGAGAAAGAAAAATCCCAACTCAGGTCCATTTATGAGACCATAGATGGGAGTAGCTCCTTTTCCCTTGCAAATGGCCACAAAGTGGTCAAGGAACACATACCTCAACAAAGTCTCCGTAGGTGATGGGCTATGGGGCTTCCCCCAGAAATCTCAAAGAACTCCTGAGGCCCCTTGCTGTCCCCTCAGGTCCAGACCTTGGAAGTTTTCCACCGAGACAGCACCCCCACCTGGGCCCACAGTCTCTTCCCTTCCCTGACTTCAACCCAACACTGGAGGCACTGAAACCCTCTTTTCTTGTCATAAGAATGCACCATACTGTGGGGCGCCTGAGGGGCTCAGTCAGTTAAGAGTCTGCCTTCGGCTCAGGTCATGATCTCAGGGTCCTGGGATCGAGTCCTACATCCGGCTCCTTGCTTGGCGTGGAACCTGCTTCTCCCTCTGCCTGCCATTCCCCCTGCTTGTGCTCTCTCTCTCTCTCTCTCTCTCTGACAAATAAATAAAATCTTAAAAAAAAAAAAAAAGAATGCACCATGCTGTGTCACCATGCTTGTTGGGGTCATGCTTTCCACGAATTGAGAGTTCAACTGGCAGGGCCACTGAGGCAGGACCATTCCTGAGAGACTTGGGAAGCCTCTGTTGAATGACTGTGGCTCAAGGAGTCCGAGTTGGTCTGGCTGAAAATTCTCTAGAACTGTGCAGCCACCTGAGACCCTTCCTACCCAATCCCCCCTCCTTCCCACTTTCCTGCACGGGAGGACAGACCCACTTCACCACCTGGTGGCCCTCCCAGCCTCCTCCCTTCTCCTTCTAAGCCCATCTTGGTATCTGTTCCTCAGAGGGTATGGGTGGCAGAATAACGGCATCCCGTAGATTTCCATGCCTTAATCCAGCACCTGTGAATACACGACATTACCCAGCAAAGGGAGTCTGCAAATATGATTAGGTGAAGGGTTTGAAGAGATGGGGAGGTTTTCCCAGATGCCCTCCCTGCATTTATCTGTTCCTCAAACATTCGCACTTCATCCACGATGGGCCAGGCCAGGAATGAATGAAACCTAAACCCAGCCCTCCAAAAGTAGGTGGAAAATTGCAATTCATAGAAAAAAGGAAGGAAGTTGGGGACAGTTCTCCAGAGAGGGGGCACCAGGCTAAGACTTAAGTGATGAGCGGGAGTGGTCCAGATGACAAGGAGGAGGAAGAGCGGAGGAGAAGGCAGGGAGAACAGCATCTGCAAAGGCTCCATGGAAACAGAGGGGGTACGGTCCTCCTTGGGCTCACCCAGCCTCCTGTGTTGCCCCATTCACAGTGATCTTTCTGGATTATAACTGTCTGTATCATGATCATCTCCATGGCCTGGGGGCTTCTTGAAAGCATCGACCTTATTTTAGCCACCTTGGTGTGCCCGGTGCGTGGAACAAATCCGGGCACAAACTACTTGATAGATGGGTTAGGTAAATGGGGTATGGATATGTGGGATGGATGGATGCATGGGTGAGTGGGTGGATGAGTAGATGGATGGGTGTGGGGTTGAGTGGGTGGGTGGAGAGTCAGGAGGATGGGTGGATGGAGAGTTGGATGGGTAGGTGGGCAAAAATTGGGTAGGTGAAAAAACAAACAGATGAGTGAGGTAATGGTAGAGGGGAGATCAAAGAAACGGCTAAGTGAATGAATGAATGTTTCAAGGATTTGCTGGTGAGAAAGAACTCCATCTTCTCTCCAAATCAGTCAATGTCTCTTGAGCCCCAGCACTTCTCTGGGGGATTCCACAGATGGCTGAAGCATGAACAGGCCTGGCTTCCCACCACCTTTTACATCTCCCGTTCCCATCCCCATGGTCCAACGGGACAGGAGGCCCCTGTCACACCCCCTGTGCCTGATGACCTGCCTCTCTGTGACAGCACCCACAACCATTGAAGACAGCGGCTGGGACAAAGAACAATCTACAGGGCGTTCTCTCAGGCACTTCAGAGGCAAAACAGAGGTATTCTACAGAACCTGGGCCTGGGGAACCCTCCTGGGAAACAGGCTGCAAACACAAACAGCCTGGCCCTGGGTTGTGGGATGTAAACCACCAACCCAAATAGGTTTCACCAAGTCTGATCAGTGATGCTCTTGATGTAGCTACTCTTGCAACCATGGACTCTTTCAATCTCTCATCCATCCATCCAACCATCCAACCATCCAACCATCCATCCATCCATCCATCCATCCATCCATCCGTACATCTATCCATCCATCTGATGTTCACTCGGTGCTTGCTACACGCCAGGTACTGTACTTTGGTGCCGGGTGCCACAGAAATCCCATTTGGAACCCCAAGATGTTCTTAGGGGCCCATAGTTCAACTTGCCAGTTATACAACATGGGGAAGGAGTTTAGGAGAGGGAAAAGGAGGCGGGTCTCTGGTTCCCCCACCCCCTCACCTCCAGCATCCTTCTGCCTTTCAGCCTCACAGGGGGGTAGCCCAGCTTGCAGGCTGCTTGGCCACTCGCCTGAAGCATTTAGCACATTCACAGCCCTGCAACCTAGTTCACACCAAGGTGTGAATGACTGAGTCCTCCTAACCCCTGGGCCGTTTCCCCTTGAAAATGAAAGCTGCTGAACCCCAGGGCCTCTCTGGCAGAGCCCTGTTGGATTTCAGAAGGAGAAACCTAATTAAAGAAGAACTTGAGACAAGATCTCAGTGGGGGTGACATAATGGAGATGGGGGGTAGACTCTGGAGAGTCTCCTTTGCCCAACAGCTGGTTTGGAAGAGCGCTTCGGGGTCAGGAGTCCGCTGTCCTGGGTCGGGCACAGCTGTCTCCAGCTTGTGCTCCTGCGCGCAGCACTCACCAGTTTATACAGTGCGCCGGGATGCACTCCAGCATCCCCTCCTGCAGTGAGGGGACAGTCCCAAAGCCAAGGCCCCCAGCCGTCCTTCTGCTATTGCCACGGATCAATAACACATGCGTGAAGCCCTTCCGCCCAGAAATACCTTGGGCCTGGCAGAAACAGGCCTCTGAAGGCCAAAGTTGGGGAAGGAGGAAGCGGAAGGAAGCAGCAAAGAGCTCTGAGGGCCGCCGGTGTTAAGGGCTCTGCTAGGTGCCACCACAGACGTGATCGTCTTTACTCCTCAGGACAGCTCTGGGGAGTGTTGACCATGAGGCTGTGAGGAGACCGGGGATCTAGAGCGAGAAGTCACTTGGTCCATGTACTGAGGGGAGTCCGCAGTTCCCAGCCACGGGGCTTCTGTCCGTCCTCAAAAGCTCCACACTCCCTCCTTCCTCTGGGTCTTTGCATCTGCTGTTCCCCCTTCCTGGAATGCCCTTTCCACCCCACTCCACCGCCACCCTATTGCCTATTTAACGGCTTCCCAGCTGTCCGATTTCATTTCATGTGTCACTTCCTCCAGGAAGCCCACCCTAACCACCCAGATGCGCTGGCTCCCCTTCTGGACACGTGTAGGAGCCCTCCAGGGGGCGCCATGCCACAGCCTCTTGACTCACTGATTTCAGCGCATCTGAGTGGACACTGCCTTGCTGGCGTCCACATCCCGTAAGTGGGTGTCTCCCCGCTTTCCTGCGTCAGGGTTTTCTCAAAGCTGAGACGTATTCCGCACTGCCCGTCAGAAGCTCCCCAGCGGTGTTGCACCCCAGTGGCCCACAGTGGTAACCAGACCAATGTCACCCCCCTTCACTGGGATCGTCTTCCTCCCCTGATGCCCTGTCTCTGAGCCCTCACTGCTGCTTCCGGCAATCACCGCCAAATAAACATCCGGCCCCAAAGTCTGGGCCCCAGGTCCTGCTCTCATGGGGCCCAAAACTAAGACATGTTGTGGTCCAGCTTTTTCTCCCTGGTTACACTTGCCTGTTCCTTGAAGGCAGAGTTCGGACACATTTGGGTCATTACAGAATCCCAGTGCCTAGTATGGGGGCCAACAAGTATTCTTGGAAGGAAGAGAGAGAGGGCAAAGAAGGGAAGGGAAGGGAGGGAAGAGGGGGCAGGAAGGGAGGAGAGGAGGGATAGGGAAGGAGAGAATGGAGGCCCAGAAGGAGGGACATGAGGGAGAAACGGAGGAAGGGGTTGCTGGTCTTGAACCCAGGTGTGTCCTGTTTCATATCCCAGACATGTCGCCTCCTCCCCAGATACAGGTGGTGTAGACCAAAGAAGCCCCTTGGTGGAGGCCCTCTCTCACTCTGGTGTAGTCACCATTCTGTCTAATTCTGGCTCCTACTTCCCCCGCTCACTACCCTCCCACACACACATGCAATGAATTATATCCTCGGGAGGTCCTGTCTGGGTATAGAAAAAAAAAAAAAAAAAAGCCCGAGATAGAAAACTCCACCAGCCGTTTTTTGTTTTGTTTTTTTTTTTTTCCCTTTTTGTCCCCATGAGCAGGTGCACAATGTAATGCCCCTGATTTTCAAGATCTGATTAAACTGTCACAGACATGGCACAATCACAATAACTCCTCCTCCACGGTGAGGCCCAAATTATTACAGGCCTGCGCACACCCCGAGCTGCCATAGATAAGGGTCTGTCAGCGTTTCCATTACTGGGCCCTGTTTGGGGGATTTGTTTATTTAAATTAGAGGGATTGGGTGCTCCAAGGAGCGATGGATGGGCTGGCAGCATGGGTGGTGGCTGGGTGAAGAAAATGTCTCCTTCGTGCTGCCACTTGTTGACGTCATGCATGCATGTCTCGGATTCAGTGGGACACGGCCCGGTGACTTACGGCAGCTGGGGCAGGCAGTCAGAAGCTGGCGGCATTTGGCCAACTGGAGTAGGCAGAGCAGCTGCAGGGAACTGGGGTGAGAGGGAGTCACGGGAAAGATGAGGTGAAATAGGGGATGGAGGCAGACGTCAGATCCATATCCAAGCTGGTAGTGAATTTGGAAGAGAGTTGGGGTGAGGGGCTGAAACGTAAAGGGGAAAGGAACTAACAGACTGAAAATGCAGCATGGGAGTAAAATACCTCCATGCCAGGCCTTTGAGGTGTGATATGCACAAACTTGAGCTAGATCTCACCAGTGGCTTCCCAGCTCAGAGATTCAAATCCAAACTCTTGACCATGGCCTTGAGACACGGTGTGATCGAACCTCAGCTCTGCCACACCCCTATCCCACTCACTCTGCTCCAGCCACATGGCCCTGCAAGTCCTTAAGCATGCCCCGATTTTTTACCACAGGGCCTTTGCACAGGCTAACCTCTTTGCCCGAAGTGCCCTCCCCCGGCTGGCTCCCTCTCTGTCCTTCGAGCCTCAGTATAAATGGCTTCCTCTGAAGACCATTCTGATCCCTGAGTTTAAGGCTCCATCCCCTGCCGCACATTAGCCTCTCCTACAGACACCCTGCCCTTTGCCAACAGAACATTTATCACCATGGGTAATTATGTGCTTGAGTGTTTGTTTATTTGTTTACTATCTGGAGAGGACATATGTTGTGATTGTCTTCCTGCCCGCCCCCTTCTTTGGAGAAAGCTCAGGCTGTCCTTGCACGTGGTTCCAGCTGGGCTCCAGTCGCCGCCGACTCGGCCCCCTCGCCTCTCCCACATGCACGCGGGCCCCAGGAAAGGAAGTCTGACCCAGGCCCGGACGACCAAACATCTCATCCCCCTAAAACAGGGACCGGCCCAGGGCTCACACAGGGGGCCCGCACAAGGACAATCAGCTTCCTCAGAGCAGAGGGCGTATGGTGGTTTTACGACATGTCAGCCAATTCGTTATACTGCTTGCTCTTGGCAAAAGATGGAATCCAAGTCTCCCCTTGAGTGTGGACAGCCTTCTGCGATGGCTACAGTGAACAGAATGTTCTGGAAGACTCTTCATGACCTCTAAGGCTAGGTTACAGAGGGTAACACTGCGACTACCTGGCTCTCTCCCGGGACACTCATCCTCAGAGCCTGGCCGCCATGTTGTGAGGAAGCCCAAGGCCCAGGGCGAGGCACCATGGTCACTGTTCCAGTCCCCAGTGAGGTCCCAGCCACGAGCCAGCATGAGCATTCCAGCACGGGAGCAAAGGAGGCTTCAAACAGTTCCAACCCCCGGATGTTGGGTTGCTGTAGGCGATGCCGAGTGGAGCAGGGACAAGCTGTCCCAATTGGCAGATGTGGCAACAAAATAAACAGTGTTGTTTTAGGCCAATCAGTTTGGGGGTGGTTTGTGATCCAGCAATAGAAGGGGGGTGCCATGGGGGCACCCCCAGCAGCCACCCTCCCCACCATCGGCAGAGAACCTGTCTGCAGACTGACACCACGTGGGGATGAGGGGTGACTGGGGCTGGGTGGACAGAGGCGGGGGCTGAGTGTGTCCGTTCTATTTCTGCAGCTCCCTGAGGCCCCTCCAGGGCCTTCCCCGTAATGGCATCAACGTGCCCCCTCTGTACAGGCCTCTTCTGTCTCCGACATCCACAGCTTTCTGGAAGAATTCACCATGATCCCCCTGGACATGCATGCGTTCTGTGAGGCTGGGCCCACTTCCACTGGGGCCCCTGCTGTACCCCCAACAACTTCACAGGGTGGCAGGATTTGGCATTAGATTGTTTCTAGGAGCAGACAAACTCACTGATCCTTGTCCCCATGCTGATTTGGGTAGAAGTTACCGGGAAGGCTCAGAAAGGTGAGGGACTCCTGAGGGTGCCTGGGGACAAATCTAGGTGGGGCATGTGAACCCAGGGGATACCCTGAAACTCAGGATCCTGGAGCTGGCTCCTGGAGAAGACAGGAAAGGCACCGCAGGGAGGAATGTCCAGGGGGCCCACAAGGGGCCCAGTGTGACAAACATTAGGCTGATGACCAAAACTATAGTTGGTGGCATGGGGGCAGGGGTGGGGACTGAGCTGTGAGCCCCATGAGGCAGGGCACCACTGTTGTACCATGCACCCCTACCCTCCCCTCGTCCCTAGCACCTGCCACCAGGCTCAGGGCTGGTCCTGGAGAGATCTGTTGACTGAGGCATAAAAGGCTCATTTCCTGAGTTCTTGGGCCCTAGATCCTGCACTGAGTCCTCAGGCCTCATTGAGCCCACCTTACAGATGGATGTGTAAGGATCTGGCAGAGCTGAGCTCACATTCCCAAGGCCACTGTACCAGTCATCTATGATGCGTAACAAACTGCCCCAAAGCAGAGTGGCTTGCAACGTTGCTTATCTTATGGTTCCTGTAGGTCAGAAAGCCAGGTTTCCCTGGTCACCATCAGCAACTTGCATTGTGGGCATCTCCAACATGACAGCTTGCTTGGTCAGGGTGTGCAAGCTGAGAAGGCCAGAGAGAGGGCAGAGTAGGCAAGAAGGAAGCCATAGCCTCCCAGAGCTGAAGCTTGGGAGTGACACCTTATCACCGGGCCACTACTCTCTTCTTGAAAAGTGAGGCTCTGTGTGTAGCTCACATTCAATGGGAGGATATTCCAGGGTCCAAATACCAGAAGGCGGGGACCCTTGGGAGCCACGTCAGAAGCTGGGTGCATCGATCACCCTAGTGGAAGGATTCGAACCCAGGCCATGGGGTTTTTCCCAGTTCCATGTGATCTCTCTGAAGAAGGTGTTTAGGGACAGACCTCAGGCCACGAGGAGAAGGAAAAGCTATTACTCATCACCTGAGCTCTCCTTGCTGCTTCGACACAGTGAGGGGGATAGAAAAACTGGAAGGTACCAACTCCCCCCCTCCCCACACAGCCCTGCAGACCAAGCAAACGTGCAGCCTTTTCGAGCCGTGGGGGCTGGCAAGGGGCTGCGCCTTTGGGTTCTGGAGAAATGTAAATACCCATCAGCTGATCCGGGGAATATTTTCCTCATTTCTGCCAGCACCTACAAGCTGCTTATAGCCAAGAATGCTCCAACTAGAGAAAGGGCTGTGTAGACTAGCCAGCGGCTGGCTACTCCAGCTTTTCCAGAAACATCCCCGACGTGGCCTTTGGGAGGGTTAACCGTGTGCCAGTTAGGGAACAGGAGCCGACTGGGTGGAGGCTAGACAGACACAGAGAATTGTGTTCACATAAGGATGGAGTAATGCATTCCCCACTTTGATCCTAACGTCTCAGGAGCAAGACCAGAGTGAAGGTTGACAACCTATAGGCTTGACCTTCTTTGACCTTAATACCTTCTGTGGGACTTATAATTATGACTAAGGCCTATTTCCCCTCCCTGGATGGCTTTCTCTTCCTCTATGAAATGACATTGACTCACGCTGTACCATCAACCTGGAGGGTCCTTTGTAAGCTTTGCAAGCTCCTACTCAACCCTCAAGATCCCAACTAAAATATCCTTTCCCCCTCTGACTTCAGGCAACATGTGGGAGCTCTCACGTCTTGTGAGCCCCCTACGACAATAAGAAAAGCTAATCTTTACTGAATGTCTTCTATGTTCCAGGCGGTGTTCTCAGGGCATTACAGAATTTAAATAATTTGATCTTCACATTGACCACTGAGACTCGTTTTGCTGTGATCTCCATTTTGCAGATGAGAGATTAATGAGATTACCTGACTGATAAGCTCGAATGCCACCAAAAGCCCTGAGTCTTCCCCCGCCCCCGCCTCCCCACGAGGCCCGCCCTCACTCCCAGGGTCTCTGGTCCCATTTGTCACATTTGTCAGAGCCCTGGGCTGGGGCACCCTGGATGTGGCTCTCCTGACACTCTATGGCACTCCTCAGGCCCCTCAGCACGGGGTGACAGGCAAGGACCCCCAGGGACAGGAGAGGGAGCGGTGTGGGGGAGGGTGGCCGTGGGAGAGGGACACACACTTCCACCAGGGACAAAGGACAGGAACGGAGAGGGGGCACAGAGAGACACCGAGGCAGAGAGCCGTGGACAAGGGAAGGCAGACAAAGAGCGACAGCAAGAGGAAAACAGGCAACAGAGACCCCGAAACCTCGCGGGGACCGTGGAGGGAGGCCAGCGACTCAGAGACCCGGCCAGAGGGGAGAGGGCCAAGGACCACAGCGGGACAGGGCCTTGCGGACGCCCCCACCGCTGCCGCCTCCTCACCCTGGCTGTTCCTTCCTGCACAAACACGGGCTTTGTTGGCCAAACCAACCTGGGCGGAGTCTAGGCTGGGATCCCTTTCATGTGGCAACTGTTGCCATGTGGAGAGACACCCCAATCTAAATAATTCCACATTTTCCCTCCTCCTGCTGGCTCTTGGCAGGCTGGGGAGAACCTGAGCAGCTCCATCCTCCGTCCGGGGCCAGCGGGGGGCGGGGGGTGGGGAGGAGAGCCTGGGAGGGGGTACAGAACTCCCCACCCTCCCCCCAAGTCTGAAAAAAATAGTGTTCCTCTGCCTTTCCTATTTTTTTTCCTATCTTTTTCCTATCACGGCCAACCCCATCACACATCCCAGGCAATTTTTTTTTTTTTTTAAGGAAAACAGGTCTTTCGAGACAGAGGTGAACCCCGGTGGTGATAAGTGACGAAGTTCACCTGAGAGTGTTATCAGCTCTCCATGGCTGCCCGGGCCTCAGATTTCTCATTTCGATGAAGAGGCCGGGGAAATTGGATGCAACCCGACATTCCCCCCTCTGATGAGCTTCTTCAAGCCGAGCCTGCAAGGGCAGCATCGGGGGAGGGAGGCAGGGCCGGCTGGGCTCCTCCCTCCCCCCACCCCCCACCCTGGGGCTGGCCGAGAAGGATTCTCCCTGGTGACTCTGTCTTCTTGCTTCCTCTTCTTCCAGAGGCTTTCGACCCGGCCTGGCCTTCCTGGGTGAGGAGGAGATGCCCGCACAGGCCAACTCAGCCGCCAGAACCATCTGAGCTCTGTGTCCAGAGCTCAGATGCTCAGGGGCTCAGAGGCCTTCCATCCATCCCCTCTTCCATCTTCCCAACATCCCCTCTGAGGCCAGCAAACTCGTGCTGTAAAGGGCCAGAGAGTACCTATTTTCAGCTCTGGAGCCACACGGTCTCTGTCGAGGCCCAAGACAACACGTAAATAAACGTGTGGCTGTGTTCTAATAGAACTTTATTAACAGAGACGGGTGGTGGGCAGGGTTCACTCCGGCCCGAGAGCTGTGGTTTGCAAACCCCCACCTGGGCTGCCTTGCTTCTCAAGGTGAAATCCAGGGACCCGCGACATCAGTGGGCCCGGGGAGCTTGCTAGAAATGCAGAACCTCAGGCGCCAGCCTGGACCCCCGGTGTCAGAGCGGGCCTTTAATGCATTCGCCAGCAGTGGGTGTGCGCACAGGAGCCTGAAAAGTGCTGGTCTGCAGAGGGCTCGCTTTTTTAAGGATGTGCACCATGTCCTGTGACAAATGAGGAAACTGAGGCTCACAGAGGGGTCAGTTGCCCAAGGTCAGGGGCCAGAAGCAGCAGAACCAGGATTTGCACCAAGTTTAGTTCAGATCCTGACCTCCAGGTTCTATAAGGGTCAAATGGACGTGGGTCTCGCAGAGATGCTCATTGACGTGGATGCTCAGAGAACATGTGGTCAGAGCTGCAGACAGGGACCCACTCTGCATCATGCCTTGTCCCCCTCCAGCTGGGTATAAGACCCTCAATACTTTATAGGACCTTCCCTGGGCACGCATTATGTGCCAGGCTCTGGGCTAGCAACAGACATGAACAAGAGCTTCTGTCCACCCTCAAGGAGCAGAGAGTCTGGTGAGGGAGGCAGACACGCACCAAAGTGGCCTCTTGCAGGCTGTACAGCTTTGGGTCATAGCAAGGGCTCAATAAATAATATTGCTGTTATTGCCAGTACTATGATTATAGTACTGGCATTATTGTTGATGGTATTCTTCTGCCAGACCAACCGTTTCAAGGGAAGTAGACTTTCCCATGTCTCTGCCAGCTCTGAGCAGCTCAGTTTTTCTTCTTCTGGAAGGGAAGACCAGATAGGAGAAATTACATTTTCCCTATCTTATCTGCCTGGATTAAGATTGACAGAGAGGTCAAATAACAGTAGCTTCAACAAGACTGAAGGTTGCTTCTCTCTGACATAACAGAAATCCAAAGGAAGGCCATCCACTTTCTGCATGGAACATTTGTTCCTCATGGTCCAATGTGGCTGCTTGAGCACCAGCCATCATGTCCACCTTCCAGCCAGCAGGGAGATAGCAAGGAGGAAGAAGAGGCAAAGGGGTACCCACCAACTGTGTTTTAAAGAGGTTTCCTTAAAGCTGTTCCACAACACTCTGCTTACACCTCATTGACCAAAATTTAGTCACCCGGCCACGCCTAGCTACAAGGGAGGTAGAGAAAGATAGTCTTTATCTGGGGAGGCTACGAACCCAGCGAAAAAAATGGGAGTTTCATTAGTAAGAAGGAGCAAACACATTCAGGGCCAAGCCACTCGTGGTCTCTGCTGCCCCCATGATTTGGGGGGTGGCCTCCCAAGACAGCCTGGGACCCATCTACTGGAGGATTATCTTTGGAGGGACCCACACCTGGTGAGGAGGAACCCATGCATTCAGATGGTGCTCTGTGGCGTGCCAGGTGCCCTCCCATCCCTCCATGCTCATGCTGTGAAGGAGATGGAGAGGCCAGGTTCAGAGGAGAGAACCTCCCCCCCCCCCCCACCACGGTCCCCCAGCTGGCCAGGGGAAAGCACTGGGTTCTGGGTTCTGGGATGCCATGCTCAGGCAGCTTTCGCATATAGCTCACCTTGAGCTATTGAGAATATGTTCCTTCTCTCCGTTCCTCTGCCCGTTTCTCTCTCCCCTCTACCACCGTATATATGGGCATATCTCTCTATGTCTACGTGTCTCTCTCTCTCCCTCCTTTCTGCCTCTCCTCTTGAAAAACAATTCAAAACTTCAACTTACCAAGGCTCACCCTTCCAAACGGGGTGCTCTGAATGAGCCCAGGCACCCATGCTTTCTCCCTCCCCAAATAGGACCCCACAGAGTCCATGTCTCCCGATCCCCGCCGAGGAAGGCCTGGTGCCGTGTGGTTACAACAGGGTGACAGGCGCGGGACAGCTTGGCGTGGGGCCAGGGCTCTGCTGGGAGGAGCGGGGAACCGGATGTCTCCAGGCTTTGAGGAGCGTGTCCGCACCTGCCCTGAGCATCTGGTGCTAGGCTGCGCTCCCTGCAGCCATCAGGGCCTGTGGAGGCAAATGTCTTTAGGACGCCAGCCTGGGGAGAAGGGCAGGGAGCCCCTGTAGACAGACATCACTGCACTTTGGCCACAGCCTGGCAGGTGCACACTGATAACACCCCATCTCACTAGTGAGGAACCGAGGTTTAGGGGCCCCCTAGCTCGAACCCCTAGCTTGAACCCTAACAGAGAGGGGCAAAGTCAGGATTTGGACCAGGGTGGCTCCAGGGTTCTGGCTCTTAACCAGTATCCTCCTCACAGTCCCATCCCAGCCCCAAGCCAGGGAGTTGCTGGGTCCTTGAATCCATAGTGACCTGAGGTCCCAGCAAAAGCCCAGGTGATCCGGACAGAAGCGGGAGACAGAAGGGGTCGTTTTCACACAGTGAGGCATGCATGTGGACGCCTGAAAACGTACACACACAGGGCACAGTGTACACATATGCACCTGTGCGCGCACACACACACACACACACACAAGCGTAGGCACATTTCTGCACCCGTGCACACACAGAGATGCAAACACATGCGTGCGTGCACACACAGGCACACCCATGCATACACATGTGCACACTCTGTATGTTCCGAGATCTCTCTGACCTCAGTATGGGGCAGGGGACAGTTTCCAGGCATTTCTTTCTGGGGCCCGCCCCACGCTGGAGACTCCATGGAGGCCGGGCGGGGGGGGGGAAGCAAGGAGCCCCTTACAAAGTCAGTCCCCAAGATCTGATTCTCTGATCCAACCCTCCCTCTTCAGACCCCCACATGGAGGTCTCTGGGGGTATTGTGGAGTCATCCAGCTCAACGTCCACCTTACAGAACCTTCTCCCAAGCATAGCCTATGAGCTTGAATGCCCCCGGGGGCAGGGAGCTCATTACATTCCTGGGCATCCACCCCAGTGCCGGGCAGGTCATGACATCAGAAGGATCCTCTCTTGCCAACCATGTGGCTTGAAGAAAGCCCCTTCACCTCTCTGTGCCTGTTTATACAACCAGGAGCAGGGTTGTAGTAGCCATCACCAGCCTGGTCTTCGCCACTATGAGGCTCAAACACCATCGGGCGCAGACAGCTTTTCCCCGAAGAGGCCAACACATGAGAGTAATTATTCCTCATCACAGCCTCATCCAAAGCCAGCAGGCCCTTCCCTGTCTAGAGCCGTGTTCCCAGCACAGAGACGGGAGAGGCAGGGGACCCACAGAGTCATGGGGCTTCTGTGCTTGGAGTGACAGCTACCGCTATGCCCACTCATGAGGGTCTGCAACCCTCATAAGGCTGAGCCGCCCTCCCACAGGTGAATGGCCAGTGGCACTCCCGAATGCTGGGAGGGGAGGTTGCGGGGACCTCACCGAGCTGGGCTCACCCCCAGCAGGCATGAGCCACAGTGCACAGGAATGTGACAGAAAAAAATACTCTGGGCCACGAACTCAAGCGGATTTCTGGGGTTGCCATTCACCCCTGTGCAATCGCCAGCAAGCCTCCATCCCAGGCCTCAGTTTCCTCATCTGTCCAATGGACATAAGGCTGCCAACCTCAGCCAGGCTGCTGTGAGGGTAGAAACCACAAGTACGCGTCTATCCCCAAAACAACAGCCACTAGACTACATGATTATTCGTTTCAAACAAACTATTCAATGGACAGCAAAGCAGAGGCCCAGAGAGGGCATGTCACTGGCCCAAGGCCACACAGCATGCCAGACCCAGACCACGTCATCCCACCGCAACCCCCATTCAGGGGAAGGAAAGAACCTGCTCCATCCTCACAGAGTCCCCCAGCACAGGGAACACCCCATTTTCGTCCTTCAACACCATACACCGAGCCCACTGGGTACTGAATTAACTCCTCCTTTTGCAAATGATCCCTGACAGAAAACTCCTCCAGAGACAAGGAAAAATATTTCCCCCAAACCTATTTACTTTTCAAATTTCAGTTGCCATAACAACTCGGCACAACTATTTATGTGAAATCTTTCCCGTCCAAGTCTCGCCGAGCACCACACTCTATGGAGATTGCAACTCAGCCCTTTCAATAACAACACATTTTTTCAATCAATTTGGGTCTGGGATCTTTTTTTTTTTTTCTATAAACACACAGAAAATATGTTGTGCAAAACTTTTAAAAGCTAACAGGGAAATGCCAGATTTTATTGACCTATTCCTCTCTGATTGCCCCCGATAGATACTTTCTGCAGCATGACAGTGGCAGAAATGACCAACCAGCTTGTTTGTTTGTTTGTTGTTAAACTCCTTTGAATTGTTTCCACTGGCGGTCATCTGGGGAGCGCCCCAAGTCGAGCGGGGGTCCCGGTGGAGTCCTGCGCGCTGGCTTGGGCTCAGGCTCTGCCCCCCGCAAGCTGCACGTCCTTGGAAAAGCGGTCCAGGTCTTTGGCCTGGAAAGGGCCACATCTGGGCCAACTGGGCCCCCACCCAAGGTTGGGGGTGGGGGATCCTCAAGGCGAGGACTCTGTGTCTGAGGCGCCCTGCAAATGCACTGGGATCTGGCAGCTGCAGCTTTGGGATCTTGGAGACGCTCCCCGCTCCCTGTTGCCGATTTTCTGCTCCGGGCTCCTTGGAAGCCTTCGTACACAGCTGTTACCTTTGCCCAGAATTTCCCCCTCTTCCCAACCTGTCCGGTTGACATAAAGGAGCCCAGGCTTGGTTTCATGCTCTACTGCTGCCATCTTGAAATTCTTAATTGGTTTTGAACAAGAGGATCTGCATTTTCATTTTGCACCTGGCCCCAAGAATTCCGTAGCCATCCCGACCAGTCCCTATTCTAGCACATTTTGCACGCGTCAAGGCGTTTCGTCCCAGACGACCCTTTGAAGCACGCATAGCTGTGATCTCTATTTTTCAGGCGAGGAAACTGAGTCCAAAGAGGGCAAAGGTCATCACCACCCCAAACAAGCTGTTATGCATTAGGGCCTGTTCCAAACACTTTTCCCGTGTTAGCTCATCTAATCCTCATGACAGCCATGTAGGATGGGAACTATTATAATCCCTATCTTCCAGAGGCACGGAGAGGTTAGGCAACTTGTTCAAGGTCACATAGCAAGTAAGTGGAGGAGCCACACTTTCCCAAGAGGCCCATCCAATCTCCCCCCTATGTGCCAGTACCTGTTGCCTCAATAGGCCCGGCCTCTGGGCTGACTCTTCCAGCCCATCCTTAGTATAGTAACCAGAACTACCCACCTCACTTAATCTGACCTCTAGTCATGCCAGTTTCTGGCTGCAAATCCCTCCATGGCTCCCAGTGCTCTCAAGAAGCATCTCATCTCCTTGGTCTGACCACGGAGACCTTCATTGATATGACCTATGCTGACCTCCACAGTCTCAGCACCCATCTTGCCCCATTGCACTTGGTGATTCTGCCCTCCAGACTGCCTGCAGTTAGATCTCTGTACACCCTTGAATTGTCAAGTTAAGGAGCACTGGTTCCCTAGACAGGTCCTAGCACATGGGCATTCTCTTGCTGATCTGAACTGTCCAGCATAGGCCATGCTGGGCATCATCCCTCTTCTTCTCCCCCTTTAGCCAGGATGCTACCTCCTCAATCCAGCTCCTTCTCCCTGTCCCCTACCAGCACTCCAAAAAGGCCACCGTTCCTGCTTACACAGATGCCCACTCCACCTTCTCCCCAGCCTCTCCGCCTCCAGTCATGCCCCTTCCAGTCAGTTCTCCAAACTCCAGCTGGAGAAACATGTTAAAAACACAAATCTAACCACTTCACTCTTTGCTTCACACTCATTCCCAAAACAAAATCTAAAAAGCTAACAAGGCCGAGAAGCCTCCATATCTGACCCCGCTGACCTCACCGGGCATGTCTCCACACCCCCAAGTACTCCACGACATGCTGAGTCTTGAGCTCCGTAAGCTGTTTCTTCTGGCTTGGCTGCCCCAACTCCTAGCCTACCCACTTCTGCCTCAGCTAAACAGCTCTTCTTCTGGAAACTTTCCCAACCACCCCTCCCCTCAAAGCAAAATCAAGCCCCTCCTGGGCTCCAACAGCCTCCTGTCCTTCCCCATCAAGACATGTATCACAGTATTATAAGCACTGGTCTGCATGTCTGTCCCCTGTCCTTACAATGAAGGGGAGCTTCCTGAGAGCAGAAGACATATTTTGTTCCTTGATGTACTCTCCACGCTTGGAACACAGAAAGTGCTTAATAAATAGATGGATGAATAGTGGGTAGGTAGGTGTGTGGATGAGTGGATAACAGATGGGTGGATGGATGGATGGATGGATGGATGGATGGATGGACGGGTGGATGGATGGATGGATGGATGGACGGGTGGATGGATGGATGGATGGATGGATGGATGGACGGATGGACGGGTGGATGGATGGATGGATGGATGGATGGATGGACGGATGGACGGGTGGATGGATGGATGGATGGATGGACGGGTGGATGGATGTATAAACAGATGAAAGAAAACCCCAGCAATCATCTTATAATAGTTCATCTTTGGATGGTAAGGTAGTCAAAGTTCTGAGTTTGCAGCAATCCGGCAATAGATATTTATGGAATTGATGGTTAAACAGATGTCACAGAGCAGCTCAGCTGGTCATCAACCCCCCAGGAGCACCTGTTTTTCCTCTTGTTTGTTCCATTTCCTCCCACGTCCACCCTCGTCAGTCTCCTAGCCTCCTATTGCTTCCCACAGTTGCCACGTGACTCAAAGTGGCCAAGTTCCCCAGATCCATGCCTGCACATTAATTATTGAGTGATATAATCCAAATTTATCTAATGAATTAATAATAGGCCAGAGGGGTATTTTAATAATGAAATACTTGAAGTTATGTTTTGATAATTATAGCAGGCTTTCATAATTACACCACGGCTGTGAAAATAAAATCAAAATCAATTAGGTGGTGTGCAATGACACCCCAGGAGTACCCCCTCAAAGCTTCAGTGGATAGACCCACCAGGATCATGAAGATCAGTTTAATCTCTGAGCCAGCTAGGGTCTGGGGGTCAACATTTTCACAGGATTGTAGAGTTGGGGAGGGATTCCAGGGAGGACAAGGGAAGGAATGTCACTGAAAAACATCAAATGTTTGAGTCAGAAAGTGCCTTAAAGGCCAACAAAACAAGCCTCTGCTTTCACAGATAAGACACAGGCTCAGAGAGGAATGATGACGACTCCCTAAGTCAGCCTCAAACTGCTGGAGTCTGGACCATCTCTCCGGACTCCCAGTCCAGTGCTCTCTTGGCCCCGTCCCACTCACATGTCCTCCTTCTGCCATGACAAACCCTCAGTGGTCTGCATGAGTTCTGTCCATGCCTCCTGTCTCGACCCCCGCGACTCATATGTACAGCCACACCAGCTGTGGGTCATGGACATGGTCTTCTCCACATCTCTGCATTTGCCTGTGTTGTGCCCTCTGCTTCAGATGACTTCCCCGCTCCACCCCGAACCTCTGAGGTCTGTGTGGCAAAGCCCTCCCAGCGGGGATGACCTCCCTTCCTCCTGCCCCCGAAAGGCCCCCACTATGTGGTGATGGTTCATCTGTCTCCTCTAAAAGACTGGGAGCTCCATTACAGCAAGGACAAGTCCTGTTCATTTTCTCTCCTGGGAATGTTAACACAGGGCCTGGCAAACAGAAAATGCAAAATACAGCCTTATTCAAGGCCAGATGGTGGAAGGAGAGGGAGAAGAGAGAGGAAAGAAGAGAAATAAACAAGGAAGGTCGGTTCTGGAGTTATTTCCAGCATGCACTTAACCAAGGCCACCCAAAGGATATTCGGGCTTAAAAGTGCTGGTTTAGGGACATCTCACTGGAAATTTAAGCTACAATAAAATGACATGAAAGCATGAGAAATCTTCCAGGACGACGAACGCTAATGATGGTAGATTGGCAGACGCTAAACCATCACACACTCCCAACCCCCACACAGAGAATCAGGAAGCCTGGGCTATTGACCCCAAGGTCCGTCAGTAAGATGTGTCCTCAAAAAGGCACTTGAACTTGCCACAGACACTGCCCCAAAGGGGTCCTCATGCAGAGTCGATGAGCAGCAGCTGGGGCTGCAACTGGCATGATGATAGTGTGTTTCCTCAGACCCGGTGGCGGTCCCACCACTGGTAACCACAGAGCCGAGGTCCGCATGGGCAAAGCCAGGCATTGCGACCTTTGCAGTTTACATGAAGATAAAGCATCACTGCCCCCTCCTTCCTCCCAGACTCCACTTCCAAACAGGATCTATTGATTTAAGCTCTGTGCTTCATCCTGAGAGGCAGCCTAGGACTGCAGTTAAAAACACTGACTCTGGAGCTAGATGTTCAGGGTTCAAATTCCAACGCAGTCTCTTAAGGAGCTATATGACCTTGGGCAAGTGTCTTAGCCTCTCTGTGCCTAAGGGCCATTAGGGGGCAAGTAATGAGCTGATTTCCTTAAAACCCTGGATTAGGGGATGTTTCTGTTCTGACCTTCTCGGCTAAGCATCTTGATTCGCAAGGCCCTTCCCTGACTCTCCACGTGGATTGGATGGCACTGGGCGCCCCTCCCACCTTGAGGCAGGTCCAGGTGACATGGGCACGTTCCCAACTAGCCAATCAGCAGAGTCCGTTCGATGGTGAGGCTCAAACCCTTGACTCCAGCCAACCAGTCAGAGCTCAGGAGGGTCATTATCAACAAATGTTGACTAGTATTACTGTTACATTATTGTGGCAAATGTTGATTCTCCGAGCTGAGCCTCACTGGTGGGCAGGAGAGGCAAAGAAACCAAAAAAGTTTGGGATCCTGGGGAAGGCAGAAGAGACCCATGCCCTTGCCCCTGGCTGCCCCAGCACTGGCCGGGTTAGAGGCCTTTGCCCTTGGCTCCTCGAATGCCCACTGCTCACTCCTGTTCTAACTTGGAATAAAATGAGGATTCCAAGTGTAGGCATGGATCCCGGTTCAAACCCCAATCCCAATCCTCCCTTCCCGGCTAGCCGCCCCTCATGGCTTGCTCCTCAGTTTCTTTACCTGGAGAACAGAAGACCGGGGATCTGACTCTGGGAAGGTTCTGGATTTTTAGTGTAGTCAGGTGAGCCAGGGGCCTGGCACATAGGAGGGGCTCTGGAAGAGATGCCAACCATTAAGAGGGTGCCCGATCCCTCCTTCTCTTGCAGCTGGCTGTTAAACGCCCATCTGCTGCCAGACTGGGCTGGTGTTGCTCTTTGTGTCCTCAGCGCCCCGTGCAAGGCTAGGCCTGAAGTGGGAGGGAATGAACGAAGGAACAGAGGGACAGACGGCAGGAGGGAGGGAGAGAGAAGGGGGGAAAAGCTTGTCTCCTTATGACACCGGAAGTCCAGCTGCCCCGGTCTCAAAGAGCTTCCAGAATGGGAGACAGAAGACCAGCCTTAAGCCCTTCACTTCATAGAGATGGAGCCCAGAGAGAGGCCGTGACTTCCCCAGGGTCACGTGGCGGAGGGTGGCTGAACAGGCCCCAGCAGAGAGCGCCTCCCCCAGCCCCCCAGCCTGTCCCCAGCTCCCCCTGTCACCAGCCCTCCCTTCTCCCCCCACCCCAGGCCAACCCCAGCACATGACACCTCTTCCTGTCTGAAGAAGACACCACCCCAGAGCCAGGTGCTCCCCTCAGGTGTCTCCTGCCCCCCACGGGCTGGGCCCTTTTGGAAAATATCCTGGGGCCTCCAGGCCAGAAGGAGTGAGGTGACTCAGGGCCAGGTGGGGGGAAGCTCAGAGAGAAGGAGGTTGGGGGTGCAGGTGGGGGAGTTCTTTGTCAGTGAGTCAGGAAAACAAGCTTCTCTCCCAATCACATCAAGAATCTCTTGGCCAGGACTCAAGCATGCAGGACACGCACGTTAGCTTCCTGGAACGTCGGCCACACGAGCTCGGCCTGATCCCGCCGGCCACGGCACTCACATCGCGGGGTGACGCGTGTGGCACTGCTCTTCTGACTGCCTCCCCGCCTGGGGTGTGGGGGGAACCTCTGTCTAATTTGGGGGTGAGGGGGCAGCGCACCAGTCCTATTACAAGTGAGGAAGTTGAGACCCCAGCCAGGGAAACGTCTCACCAAGAAGAGGCAAAAAGGGGCCACACATCCAGGTCTTTGAGCCCTAAATCCAAGAGAACCTGCTCCAGAGTTAGCCCCGGGCCCGGGTTCGAATCCTGATCAGCCTCTCCTGGGCTTCAGGACGCTGAGCCATAGACTCCACCTTTCCTTTAACCTCAGTGTCGTTATCTGCAATGTGGGGACAAGCTCAGCCCCTCTCGCAAAGCCGTCGTGAAGCTCCAAGGGGGCAAGGTGGGCAGACAGTGGCCCACTGGCCTGTCCCCTTCTCTTGGCATCACAGTCGCTTACCTCTTTGGGCCCCACGTGTTCCTTCCGTCCCCGGACATGTAGACCCCTCTCCTCCAGGACAGGCTCTGCCATCAGCTCCTGCTGAGAGAGAGAAACTGAGGCCAGCAGAATCAACAGACCCGCGCACTGAATCCAGGCCTGGTAAAAATATAAATAATGGTGGGAAGGCGCTTTTTCGGAGATGCACACACCTAGCCTCCCACTCTCTGGGATGCCCCTGGAGCCATTGTCCTTCTCTGACCCGCAGAGAGATCCACCTGCCTGGTTGCGCCCTCTCTCCACCGTGCACAGGAGGGACTTGGAACTCACAAGCTGGGTTGAAGGCTTCTCAGCAGATCAACAGGGGACAGAGCGAGTGTGGAGTGCTTCTTGGTCTGAAAGTGGCTCCAGCAAAGAAAAACAACTTTGAGAGGTTGTTCCAAAACACATGTCCACAGAGTAAGAACATTCAAAATAACTTAGCTTGCTTGTGTTGGGTTGTTTTGCTTTGGGTCTCTGCAGCCTTATCGGGGGGGGGGGGGTAGGCAGTGAGGATTCCTCCACTTACGGCGTTTTGCCTGGGGTGGGTGGATTTTTCCGGGACGGGACCGCCCCGGCCCCCGCCAGATGCCAAGGTGAAGCAAGGACACCACTCATGGCCAGATGCCTTGCTGACCCGTGAGGTCCTCTCCACCTGTGCCCAGGACCAGCGACGAGGCACCATGTTCCCCGAGCAACAGTGAGGAAGGGAGGCAGGAGCCCCAGAGCCTGCAATGGCCCACCAGGCCCCTGGAGAGATGGAGGAGGAGGGGGCAGGAAAAGATCGACAGAGGGGTAAACTGAGGCCCAAGGGGGGTAGGTGACAGCCAGGAATTCAGCTTATCTGATTCTCAGGTTTTCCTTCCCATTCCTTCCTCTTGGTTGTTTTCCTTCCTGCCTTCCTTCCTTCCTTTCTTCCTTTCCTTTCTTCTTTCTTTCTTCTGTAGTAATTGATACACTACCGTTGTTCCTCCTTTGAAAGATACAAAAGGATACACATTGGAAAGTCCCCCTCCTGGGTGCACAACTCTGGCAATATATTTAAACCCATGGGATTGTACACTTTACATTGGTGAATTACGTGGTACGTGAGTTATACCTCAATAAAGCTGCTGAAAAAAGAATAAGCCTCCCTCCCGTCTGCCCCTCCTCCACTGGCACTCTGTTGTCCTGGATGCCACCCTGTGACCTGTGGCCTTCTGCCCCTCCCATTTCCTCCTTTCCATTTTAGACTAGGGGTGGAATCAGGGGGTAAAAGGAAATCAATGTGGTCCAAATAAAGGCAGTGAAATATTCTCTCTCTCTCTGTCTCTCTCTCTCCATTTCTTGTCTTTAATAAGCACCTACTATGTTCAAGCATACAGACCTCCACCACCTGTTTCGCACCTGATGTTCAGTGACGAGGTGACAATTCAATCCACTCTCCTGCCCGGGAGCAAGGCTAAGCATCTTAAGGGACACCCCACCCCACCCCACCCCCATTTCCTTCTATCTCCTCTCTCTCTCTCTCTCTCTCTCTCTCTCTCAGTTTTCCTTCGCTTACACTCCTCTGGTCTTGTCTGCCTGGATCCTCTCCCCAAGTTTTGTTTTTTAGATGACAGCTTCTTTAGAAAGCCTTTTTAAAGAATCAGCTTTATTGACGATTGCACAAAGAAATAAACGAGAGAGATGAGACAAATCTCCTGTACAGAAGAACTCCAAATAATTTATGTAGCAACTCTGCCCTCAAGGAGGTGGAGCATAATTCTCCATTCCTTCATTGTGCGTGACGCTGAGTGACTTGCTTTCAAAGAGTACAGTGTGACGGGGAGGGAAGGACGTGGTCCTCTGGTGGAGAACCTTGGCCATGTTCCTTAGCGAAGTTCGTACCATCAGTCATACGGCACGTTGATAGCCGGTATCCTGGATACTATGTTTGGAGAATGCCGCTTGACTGCTGTAGTCTTTCTCCCCAAAACCCACAACCCTCGTCTAAGCAGGAGAAAAATACCAGACAAACCCGAATTGAGAGGCATTTTGCAGAACACCTGACCGATGCTCTTCAAAGGCATCAAGATCATCAAGGACAGGGCAAGTCTGAGAAACTGTCACAGCCCAGGAGAGACTTAAGGAGACATGATGGTGATTACTGTGGTGTCCTAGAGGGGGTCCTGGAACATAGAAAGGATATCATCAAAATAAGTCTGAACTTCAGTTCAGAATAGTATGTCCCTATTGGTTCATCCGTTGCCATGAATGTGCCCTATTAGCATAAGAGGTTAAAGCAGGGGAAGCAGGTGGAGCGTATGCTGAACTCTTCACACTCTATTTGCAACTTTTCTGTAAATCTTAAACTATCCTAAAACTTAAAATCTATTTAGAAGGAAACAAAAGCAGCTTTGTTGAGATCTAATTCACATACCACGCAATGCACCCACTTACAGTGCACCGTGGGGTAGTTTGTAGTGTATTTACAGATATGTGCAACCCTCACCATGGTCAATTTTAGAACATTTTTACCACCCTGTAAAGAAACTCTGGGGACACGTGGGTGGCTCAGTCCTTAAGCATCTGCCTTTGGCTCAGGTCATGATCCCAGGGTCCTGGGATCAAGCCCCGCATCGGGCTCCCTGCTCAGTGGACAGTCTGCTTCTCCCTCTGCCCCTGCCCCTCCTTGTGCTTTCTCTCTCTCTCTCTCTCAAATAAATAAATAAAATCTTAAAAAAAAAAAAGGAACTCTGTATCCTGTCTCTATCACCCCCCACCCCTCTTCCCACCACTACCTCTGGCCCCTGACAACCACTAACTGACTTTCTGTCTCTAGAGATTTCCCTATTCTGGACCTTTTATATAAATAGAATGATATAGTACATGGTCTTTTGTGGCTTCTTCCAATTAGCTAGTGATTTCGAGGTTCACCCATGTTGTGTTAGTACTTCATCCCTCCTTTTCACCGCTGAATAATATTCCATTATCTGGATGGAGCACAGTTTGGTTTCTCCATTCATCCGCTGATGGGCATGCAAGTCATTTCCACCTCCTTTTGGCTTCTGTAAATGAAGCTGCTGTGAACATCTGTGTGCCCATCCTTGTGCGGACATGCATTTTCTTTTCTCTCGGGTAAATATCTCTCAGTGGAGTTGCTGGGGGACACGCTAACTCTAGGTTTGAGAAACAGCTAGACTGTTTTCCAAAGGGACTGCACGTGTCCGTTCCCATTCTCCCCTGTGGTCAAACGCACCGCTGCGAGAACCACAGGCTCACCCACGTCATCTTGAATCGTCACCAGAACCTACCGAGAGGGTGCGCACGACCATCGCCCCATCTTCCAGATGAAGAAACTGAGGCTCAGGAGAGGTGGAGCCCCTGGCCCAGGTCCCTCAGCCAGAGTCCCTGGATTCCAACCGAACTGCCTGGCCCAGAACCACACCCCCAGGGGGCTGACATTTTGGAGGCTGAGATGAGAAACGGGGGCTGTGGCACCTCTGGCACCAAGGGGACCCTCCCCGGGTCTGACAGGTGATCCTGGAAGAACTTTTACCCTGGGGCTCTGTGGCTGATCGGGGAAAGCCCGCAGGGCTTGTAACTAGAGAGGCTGGTCTGGGAGCTCTGCTGGGGCCAGAGGAAAAGCACAAAGGGTCCTTTGTCCTGCCCATTGTTCCGGCTCACAGCCCTCCTTGCTGTGCCCCTCAGACCAGCAAGGGGCTCGCAGGGCCTGCAGAGCAGCTGGGCAATCTCCAGCTCTCCAGGCCCCCGCCTGGAATGGGCCAGAGGATTCACCAGGGGGGCCTGGGAAATACTGGGGGCTTAGTAGATACTCAGTGTCTGGGAAGCCATCCCCCTGACATCTTTCCCTAATCTTTTATTCGTGATTGTAAAGTCACCAGACACATGCCCCAAGAAAGGCAATGAAACAGCCCCAAGCGGGTATGTATTCACCCTCCCACCCCAAGCGTGCAGCCATGTCAAGAGCTTTTGTGTACGTGTCCAGAAAGTTCTCCCTGCTTACATCGGAAAGCGTGTGGCTGTGCATGCGTGTTCCTTTTTCATGTACAAAGGGCAGCTTTCAATATCCACTTTTTTTCTTTCCCCGTACAACACCCCAAGAGATCATTCCAGATCAGCTCAAGGACCGTGTTTTCCTTCTGCTCGGTGACTGCATGGTAGCTTCCTTTACTCACCTAGTCGGGCCGTATTTATGTCATTCCAGTCTTTTCTGCTACTCCAGATGACACTGAAATAAATGTCTCGCACACAGGTCTTTGCACGCGAGTTGGAGAACGTGCGGTGGGCACGTGCTCACCTACGGTATCACTGGGTCATGGGAGATGTGCCTTAGTTTTGGCTCCCTGTGGAGTGGGGGGCATTGCACTCTCTCCAGCCGGGCTTGGGAGTGCCTGGATGCCCAGAATCTCACCAGCAGAAATGGGACCATAATCCTGATCTTGCAGAAGTGCGGGGAGATTAGAGGCATTTATGTGTGGTGTGCCAGCCCATAGGAGCCACAGCCCAAACACCAGCCCCCGCGTGGGCCCCCCAAAAGTCTCTCTAGATGGGCAGCCTCAAGGCCTACCACTTTGTTGATTTGGAGAATTTTGCCCCAAGAGGTAAGTCTGCAGGCACAGCCAGAGGCATTCCAGGGTTTGGGAGACACCGGTTATGACTCTGAGTGATGCCACCTCAAACACTTATTGTCATAAAGGAAGTTATTCAAACACAATCAATTAAGCGCCCATATTAGCATATTTTTCATTGTAATACACCCGCAAAGAGGAGATTCGAGAGACTGTTTATTGCTGTTCTGAGCTAATATTTGTTAAAGTGATTAATATGTTTTTCAAATATCTGTGACAGGCGTGGCAGGCAATATTTATCTCCATGGCAGGAGCCTGAAAGGGTGAGGGCCGGGAGTCACTCAGAGGGGGCACCAGGTAGGGGCCTCGGGGGCTGCTGGGGACTGTGCCCTCCTCCTCCCTGCTCAGGCCTCTGCCTTCCATTGTCCCCTGTCTCCTCCACCTTCAACTTCCCCACTACTGACCATTCCCATCGGCATTCAAGGACACCTCTCACCATGACCACTGAAGACCTCCCCAGAGCCCCTTCTCCACTAGCTCCTCCCTTGGACCCCTCCCCCGCTGCAGCCCCTCTCCCATCTTCCCTTTCTCATCCAAACCCACTCTTCAGAAGAAGCCTTCACCCTGACAACTTCCTTTGTTCACCTTCCAGTCCCCGCTTTTAAACACTCATCATGAAATGTGAAGAGCATGTGGAAACTTCTAGAACAACAGCACCCAAAAGAACTTTTTGCAATAATGGAAATGGTCTGTGTCTGTACTGTCCCTTCCGGGAGCCACTAGCTACAGGTAGCTCTTGAGCCCTTGAACTGTGGCCAGTGTGACTGAGGAACTAAAATTTTAGTTGTATTTATTTTTAGTTAATTTACCTTTAAATTTAAGTTAAGCACATTTGGCTAATGGCTACCACATTGAACCACTGGGCTCTAGAGAATAGTATAATGAATACCTGCATAACCCACCACCCGTCAGCTTGATCAAATGTCCAGATTTTGTCATACCTTGCTTCAGAATTTTTTAAGTCATTCATTGTTATGAATCAATTACCCTTTTTCCTCTGCATTAATCAGTGTCTTGAATATTTATGTCTTGATATTTATCTTTCCCTTTCACGTCTTTATGCTGTTATCATATGTGGATGAATCCACAAGCGATATACAGCAAAATTTTTCACTTTTTAAAACTTTATATACATGGTAACCCATTCTATGCATTGCCTGCAACTAGTTTTGGGTTTTTTGTTTGTTTGTTTGTTTTGTTTTTTGCTCAGTCTTGTTTTCCCAAGTGACATGACACTGGTCCATGTTCACCAATGTATAGTATTCCAGCACGAGCACACTTCCATTTCTTTCTCATGCTTGTTTTGAGGAACGTTGGTTACTAACAACATGGTGGTGAACATCTTGAAATGTATCCCTCTGGGCAATGGGGCTAACATTTCTGGAGGACATTCGCTGAGAAGCAGTGGTTAGGCCAGTAAAAGTTAGCTGCAGCTGTTTCCGATGCTCCCAGATGGCTCTCCAACATGGGTCTGCCAACTTGCACTTCCAGCAGCTGCAGAGCAAAGCTGCTTCCCCACACCCTCACTGACACTTGGTATTCTCAAGTTTTTTAAAATTTCTGTTAAGCAGATGGGTGATATCTTGTAGTTGTTTCAATTTATATTCCCCCATCACTAGGGAGGCTAAACACCTTTCATGACTATCAGTCATTTGGGTTTTCTCTTTTTGGAACTGTCTAGTGGTGCTCACTGCCTACTTTTCTACTATATGGTGAGTGTTGTTCTTATTGGTTTGTAAGCACTCTTTATATATGAGGGATTCAAGCCGCACTCAGTTATATGTGTTCAGATATCTTTTTCTAGTTTTGTCTTCTTGTTTAACTTATTTAGAATGACTTTGATTGAAAAGAAGTCTTTAATTTTAAGGTAGTCAAACTTAGCAAGCTTTTTCTTTAGGGTTTATGTTTTTTGTGCTGTGATTAAGAAATCTTCCTTTAGCCCAGGATTATAAAGACAATTTATAATTTCCATCTAGGACTTTAAAATATTCCCTTTTTATATTCAGATCTCTAATGCATCTTGAATTTGTGTATATGTGTGCTATGTGAGTTTGGAATCTAATATAATATAGTTTATGTTAGTCGTCTATACTGCATGACAAAGTTATTGTTTAAAACAACATATGTTTATTATCTCACAGTTTCTGTGGGTCAGGAATCTGGGCCTCGCTTAGTTGAAGCCTCTGTTTAGTGTTTACCAATGCTACAGTCAAGGTGTTGGCTGGGCTTGGCTTCTCATCAGAGGCTTAACTGGGGAAGGATCCACTTTCGAGGTCCTCAGGTTGTTCACAGAACTCATTTCTCTGCAGCCATAAGATTCATGGGCGCTTTTTCCTTCAAAGCTTAGCAAGGGGGAGTGAGCGGGGAGAGAGAGAGAGAGAGAGAGAGAGAGAGAGAAACTCTGAGCAAGGCAGAGTTTTATACAATGTAATATAATTAAGGGTGGACATTTCATCCACATTGCCATATTCTATTGGTTAGAAGTAAGCCACCGGCCCTGCCCACACTCACGAGGGAGAGAGGACACAAAGACCTGAACGTCAAGAGGTAGAATCAGAGGGGCCATCTCAAAAACTGTCACACTGTCACTTAGATCATCCTCTTTTTGGTATTCTTTTTTTTTTTAAGATTTTATATTTTTGGAGCAGATTAGGTTCACAAGAAAACTTAAAGGAAAGTACCCAGATTCCCATGTCACGGTGCCCTCCCTCCCCCCCCCACACAGCCTCCCGCATGGCCAACCTCCCACACCAGAGTGGTCCATCTGTTACAAATCGATGAACCTACTCCGTTGCTGACACACGGCATGATAACCCACCATCCACAGTTTACTCTCAGCTTCAGTCTTGGTGTCATAAGTTCTGCTGTTTGGACAAATGTATAATGACATGTATCCATCATTAGGGTATCATACAGAATATTTTCACTGCCCTACAACTCCCCTGTGCTCTGCCTGTTCATCCCGCCCTCCCCCAGGTCCTGGCAACCACTAATCTTTTTACTGTCTCCATAGATTTGTCTTTTCCAGAATGTCCTACAGTTGGGAACATACAGGGTGTCATCTTTTCAGATTGGCTTCTTGCACTTGGTATCATGCTCTTAAGCTTCCTCCATGCGTATTCATGACCTGATAGCTCATCTCGTCTCAGTGCTGAGCGATACCCACCAGCAAGCTCCTGGGGATGGCCCAGCCCTTCTCTGCTCCCTACCAGTGAAGTTTTCATAGGCACACAAGCCTGCTTCTGGGCTCCTTCGTGATTGTTCACGCTTGTGGTCTTCCTGCCTCCACCATCCCTCTACATGTACTCCCGTTCGGGGTCACCAACGCCGGTCATGTTGTTGAATTCCATTGGGTCTTTCCAGAGCTCATCCCACTGGGTGCCTCAGAGTGGTTGGGTAACATGGGCTTCTTCTTCTCTCTCGATATGCTTCCCAGGCTTGAGGCCCCTCGTGATGGGTCTCCTCTGCCAGACGCCCCATCCTACCTGACCTGGGGGTCCTGGAGCCCGTAGCCTATTCAACTCCATCTGGAAGATCACTGGCCATCTCAGACCCAACACGTCCCCCCCCAGGACCATGGCTTGGTTCGGCCATGACCCACCAGAGGCCCCTCCATCCCCCATCTTCCTCTAGCAAGAGATGGACTCCACCCCACGGCCCCTCGAGCTGTGGCCTCAAACTGTCGAACTCCACTGCGGGTCTGACGACCTCCCTCTGTCTTCTCAGCTGCCACCCTGCCCGGGCCACTGTCACCTCTCTCTTGGGTGTCTTCAGTAGCCCTCTCGACTTCCCGTCCTGCCTTCTACAGCCAAGTCTTCACACGGCGGTCAGAGGAATATTTTCAAAAACATAAATCATTTCACATCATCCCCCCACTTAAAATCCTTTCCATGGCTCCCCACTGCTCTTGGAATAGGATCCAGATTCCTCAATGTGCCCTCAATCAATAGTGGGCTGTCACCTCCTCTGCGAGTCCATCCATCACCACCCACCCCCCACTCCGGTCCCCCCTTGCCGGGCCGTGGGGATGATCTGATTATTTCTCTAAGGTGGAGACTCTGGGGGTGGTCCAAGTGGTCCGGGGGGAAGGTGCCAAATGTCCCCTCTGAGTGGCAGGGCCTGGGCAGGGCCACGAGCCCCAAGGAGGTCAGGTTAAACGGCACTGTTTACGTTAGCCCTCTGCAAAGTGTGTTTTGGTGGAGGGAGAGAGTTATGAATAAGCTCTTAATTCCAGTGAGGGCGTGGGTCAGGTCTCCGACTGCGGAGTTTATTGACTTTCACGTCTGCTCCCTTGCCCAGCGTCCCGAGACTGAGGGGCCTGTCTGTGCCCAGGGCTGGTGGTGGCCCTGGCTCTGGCTCACCTGGACGGGGGCCGGGCCAACCGTCCAGCTCTCCTCAAATCAGCACCGGGGCATCAGCCTCTCTACCCGCTCTGTGGGGACCCCGGGGGTGAGCAGAGAAGGACCCAGACCCTAGGCCGGGGAGAGCCCAGGAGCCAGATGCTACCCAGCCAAGGAACTAGGTGACGGGGAGGTCCATGGGGCTGTTTGAAGATCTGTCACCTGGTCAGGCTGTTTGTTTATGTTTTCACTGGACTGCCAGAGTCCTTGGGGCCCCGGGCCAAAGCAAGCAGGGCTCCCCTGCTGGGCCTCAGTTTCCCCATCCGCTTTATCGTCCTTCTGTTCTGTAGACAGAAATGAAAGCACAGTTGATGGCATCCTACAGCCTCACAGAAGATCGCGGCATTTTTGAAGAGGAAGATTCGAGAACACTTCCTCAAGTGGAAATGGACCGTTCAGAGAGGGAAATTTGGAAAGCATTCATTCTTGAAAGGACAACACTGCAGAGTCGGAGAACAGATTAGCGGTAGTCTGGCGACAGGGACAAGGTGGGGGATGGGCCCAACTATTAAGGGGCAGTGCTGGGGAGCTCCTCTTTGGTGATGGGGCAGCTCTGCATCTGGGTTGCGGGGGTGGTCATGGGCGTGTGGACATGACACCAAGTTGCCCAGAACTGCCCACACACCACAAGTTCATGTACAAACGGATGGAATCTTGAGAAGGTCCTGCGGTCTAGTGAACGCCATCCCACCAGCATCAGTTTCGTGATTTTGAGGCTGTGCGACAGCTCGGTGAAATGTCACCCTTGGGCAAAGGGCCCACAGGACCCGGTGTTAGTTTCACCACTGCTTGTGAGTCTAGAATTTCAAAATAAAAAGTTTCTTTTTTTTTTTAAAGATTTTATTTATTTATTTGAGAGAGAGAGAGAGAGAGAGAGAGAAACAGCATGAGAGGGGAGAAGGTCAGAGGGAGAAGCAGGCTCCCCGCTGAGCAGGGAGCCCGATGCGGGACTCGATCCCGGGACTCCGGGATCATGACCTGAGCCGAAGGCAGTCGCTTAACCAACTGAGCCACCCAGGCGCCCCGTAAAATAAAAAGTTTCAAGACAAAGCTCAGAGAGGGTCCTGGATGTGCCCGAGACCACACAGCAAATTGAGAAGGAACCTGGAACTGATGCCAAGGTGTCTCGATAGCCAGGTTCTTTCTCCTCTTCTGTAGAAAGACAGGGCAGGACGGACATTTTCAGCCAAATCAAAATAGATGAGAAACAGGAATGGAAGCAGGAGAGTAGCCCATCCCACAGAGCACACAGGTAGGAAGCATCATAGGCTGGATCTGCTCTTTCCGGCCCCATCTTCCGAGCTGGGCGCCCACCCCACGTCCCATCAACCCTGACTTTTGCCTGCAGCCACCATCCCCATTTGAAAGCCTCGAGCAAAATCATGCCAGCCAGGCTGAAACCGGAGCCCGACAGCCAGCATCAGCCCCTCGGTCATGTCTGCTCTCTGAGAGGGGTCCCCGCTGACATGAAGGGGGCACCCCCAGCAGGATGGTGGGAGGATGGATGACCCCGCCTTGGGGTCCTGGGTAGCCGGGCCCAGGGCAGGGTGGACACCAAGTGTCCCCCACCCCAACTTCGCGTCTGCCCAGGAGCCATCCTGATGGAGGTCAAGGGCCAGGACAAGAAGGTGTCCAAATGAATAAATGATCCAGGAGCCACATGGTACTGCTAGGGGCCATAAACCCCGGGGGAGCCATGGGAGGACAGCGTGGGGGCAGGAGAGCCCAAGGTCCCAGGTCCTGCCATCACAGGCTGGCTCCCTGGGCCGAGCACACCCCTCTCTGGGTCTCCGTTTTGATCTCAGAAAGCTCTGGAGCACCTTCCCACTCAGATTCCACATCTCCCCCACGGTGGGGAAGTTTCTAGCTCCTGGATGGCCTGGTGTGGCCCCCGGATGGCCTCTCCTGCTGGGGGCCCTACCGTGGCGTCCTGTGGCTGCCACAGCACATACCACCGACAGGGTGGCTTGCATCAGCAAATATGCCTTGCCTGCAGCGCTGGAAGCCAGGAGTCTCAAGTGAAGGTGTGCGCTGGGCGGGCGGTGCTCCCCGCGAAGTCTCCAGGGAGAGGTCGCTCCCCGCCTCTTCCAGTGTCTGGTGGCCCCAGGCGCTCTCTGGCTCCCGGCTGCGTCCCTCCAGTCTGCCTCTGCCCTCACCCTCACGGGGCCTTCTTCTCTTCTTTTCCTCCGTATGTCCCTTATAAGGACATCTGTCCTTGGATTTAAGGCTCACTCAGATCATTTGGGATGATCTCACCACGAGACCATTACCTGAATTACATCTGCAATCATTATACCCACTTCTTTTCCAAATAAGTTCCCAATCACAGGGTCAGGATGTGGACCTATCGTTTTGGGGATTCCCCCAACCCGCTGCAAGTCCTTTGCATCGATCATGCTGGAGACAAAGAGAGATCATGACACCCTCCTGCTTCAACCCCAGAGGCTGCCATGCTCTGAAACCAGCCTCCGTGTTCTGCGCCCTCTTGTGCCCTCTGGTCTTGCCACAGGGCCTTTGCACCGGCTGTCTCATCAGCCTGGGACACTCCCTTCCCCACTCATCGCTGACTCTTTCCTGATCTCCTCAGGGCTGAGATCAGCTTCCTAAGAGATGCTCCTTCAGGCTCCCATGTTGGACCAAACTCTGGCCACAAATCCTTATAACACGCAGAACCTCTCCCTTGTAAAGCTTGTCACGGTTGTCATTTAAGCTTTATTTGCAGGATTGTTTTGGTTTGTGTCAGGCGAGCAGGGCTGACGTCTCCATCAGGTGCAGAAGGTACGGTACCTAGGGCCCTGACTGTGTTTACAGGCCCACGCATATGTTTTTATTTCTCTTAAAGCCAGAAGAAAAATATGACCATAATCCAGCCAGGGAAACAATGCAGTCATAAAACAATTTTGTATGCTGGCTATGGTGGAAGGGGGCGCAGGAAGGCCAAGGGCCCAGGGCTCACGAAAGCCATCCCACAGCTCTGGCACAGACCATGCACATAGTAGGCGCTTACTGAATGTCTGCCAACTGCAGGAAGAAGAGAGCGTGGGGGGGGTCCTAGCAAGTCAGAGAGGATGAGCTCAGACATTGTTTCAAGTCTTCTTTTCTTCCGCTTTTGTTCTTGGCCTTGAGCAAGTCACCTCTCTTCTCTGGACCTGTCTCCCCATCCATGAAATGAGATAAACCACCTCTCCTTGGTATCTCACACTCATTCCTTACGCTCAAGAGAGACACGAGGTAGTGCGGAACCCGCCGTGTAGCTGGGCCCATGAACGGGGGTCACCGGTCTTCCTCAAGTGGACAAAATCAGGTGCCAAGCTCAGCGTTCGTCACATCCTCTTGGTGTTCCCATGTGCTCTGTGCTCTGTGCCTGTCCCCATTTTACAAATGTGAGCAATCACACAGCGGCCACACGTGGACTCTGCACACTGTGGAGAGCTGGACAGGCTTCCTGGGGGCCCTGGTTGGTGGTCGGTTCCCTGGAGACCACAAATGCCCAGGCCTCACTGCTGAGGGGCAATAGATAGAGGGGAAAAAAAAATAAGCATACTCACCCTTCTCGAAAACCATCCATTTTGAACTAAGTATCTAGCTCTTGGCTTGTGCCGCACAACAATGGTAATGTGCTTCTAACATATTCCCCAGAAAAGCTATGGAAATTTGAGTTGGCTTTGGAGAGAGGGGGTGGGGAAAACACCTGTCTCCAGCAAAAAGTCAGCAGGAAGAAGGTCAACCAGAAGGTGGCATGTGGTTCGTGGGAAGGGAAAGGAGGCAAGGTTGACCTCTCTCCAAAATGCCCCAAAGCCCTGATTCATTCTCTGCATTTGGCTGACCACACAGGAGGGGTGCAGGCAGCAAGGGGGCCATGCAGCATGGTGGTAAGAGCCCATGTGTGGTCCCACGCCAACCCCGGCTTATCCTACCTCTGCTCCTCACTTGCTGTGTGCCCCAGGCAAAACACTTCCCCCTCTGAGCCTCTGTTCCCTCATCTGTGAAATGGGATTGGTATTAGGCCTCCCTAGCTGAGTCTCTGAGAAACGTGAATGAAACCCTGGACAGACATATGCTCAGTCAGAGGCCCGGCATATGCCAAAGGGTCAGAAAGAGGCACAGTGTTTATCTGTTTTAATGAAAAGGCAAAAATCTTTGCCACCTATCACCCATATCTGAGGATGATTACACAGCCTGGCCTATGATGGGGATGGATATCTCACAAGGGGCTCAGGAGGGTAGTGTAGGAGTTTATAAAAAGGACCTCTAGGGCCATAAAGAAAATAAAAGAGGGAGATGAGAGACACTGGGGCAGTGAGGACAGGAGACCCCTCAGTTGGGGGAGCCAGGGAAGCCTCAAACCGAGATCTGAGTGATAAAGACCCAGCCCAAGGGCAGAGGGATCCAGCAGGGGGAACAGCTGGGTCAAAGTCCCTGAGGGGAGAAAGGGCTCGGTGTTTCCAAGGACTAGAAGGAAGGTCAATGTGGTTACAGCAAAGTGGACAGGGCCGAGACTGGTGAGGTCAGAGAGCTGCCCAGGGGCCGGGTCATGAGCCACTTGCAGGCTGGGCCAGGGTGGATTCTGTTTCCAGTGCAGGGGGTGGGGTTTGTCGAGGGACTAGGCAGGTCTGAGATCTGTCTCAAGCTCTTTGGTCCTAGAAGGATGGTTTTCACAGGGCTGAAGCCAGCAGCAAGGGCAGGGCAAACAGACCCCACCTACTCATGGGAGCAGGGCAAGCATGGACAGGCGGGGAGGAATTCATGGCGGCCATGTTGGCCAACAACCAGCACAGGCGGGAGGTGGATGGATGGGAGGAAGGTTCAGGACAACTCCTAGGGGTTTGGCTGAGCCACTGGGCAGAGGGTGTGCCATTCATCGAGCTGAGGAAGACAGAGGGAGAAGCAGACTAATGGCAGGGAAGAGAAGCAAGAGTTCTGCTTGGGCTCTGCGGATACTAGGATACTGAGCGGCCAGGCAGCACCCCCTGGGGAATCCACCATAACAAATGGGGCTGCGTGTAGAAGGGGAGGGAGCTCCTTCTTTTAGCTCCTTTTCTTGTGCAAGGAAGTTAGGGCTGAATAGCCCCATTCTAGAGATGAAAGAGGTGAAGTGTTTTGCCGTAGTCACCCAGCAATTTAGTCTGAGCTGGCATTTAAATCTCAGTTGAGAAACAGGAAGTACTTTGTCGTCTCTCCGTCTTGCTCACCATGGATCCAAGGGGCTGGATGGGGAATGCTGTCTTTCTATTCCAAATCAAACAATGACTGCTGTTTGTTGAGGGCTCTCCGTGCACCAAGTATTGCTAAGTTGTCACTCCAACAGCCAACCCTGTAGAGAGATACTATTATTGTCTGCATCTTACAAAGGAGGGAACCAGGGCTCAGAGAGGGGAAGTGACTGGCCCAAGATCACACAGCAGTCATGCCTCAGAGATAGGACTAGAACCCAGACCTGTCAGTCCAAAGCTCTGCTTTCAACCGTTCGCCTTGACTGTCCCGCCATCTTTGACACAGCCATGCTCTCATTTTGGGCTCATAACATGGCAACTCCAAAGACCTTTCCCCAAGAATCTCCACTAGGGTTGACAAACCACAGCCCACCGTGGGCCAAATCCAGCTCGCCACTTGTTTTTGGAAAATAAGCATTTATGGGAACACAGCCGTGCTCCTTCTGAATGCAACTCCTTTCACATTCCGACGGTGGAGCTCAGTAGTACAGAGACTAAACCAAAAATATTTCCTATCTGGCCCTTTACAAAGTTTGCCGAGCCCTGTTGTAGAATGAAGGCAGTCAGATCCTGGCTTCTCATTATGGAAATGAGGGGCCTCCCTTGGCTGAGGCCACACAGTGGCAGAGCAGAGATAAGGACAGAGGCCTCATAACTTGGCCCCTTACCCATTTAGCTAGTGGAGCTTTCAAGAAACGGTATGCTGCGAGGTGGGACCCAGGTCAAGTGCGCCTTGATGGCAGGGCAGGGGAAGTGGAGAAAGGCTCCTTCCCTGCTGAAGAAACTTCTTATCTAGCTGAGGAGAGGAAGAGCCAGGAGATCTTGGCTGCTCTGACTTTTCTATCCGGCTAGCTCTCAGGCAACTCTCCCACCCCTGTTCCTTCCTCTCCAGCTCAAGGGCTCCTTCCAAGGCTTCGGCATGTTCCAGAAAATGTAGCCTCTGACCTTCTAAGTCACCAGGGCCTTGCAGCCCCCGAGGGAGCCCTGCTTGCAGAGACTGCATATAATGAAAAATCGGTGAGAAACCCAATCTGGGGCTATCAGGTGGAGCGCTCAGCCCTCGGCCTCCTTGTCCCCCTGATGGGCCGGACCCCTTTTCCTTCTCACACATGGCACATTTCCCAGCACCAGTTGGATCCTCCCAGCTGAAAAATAAAAGTCCTTCAAACATGGCAGGGGTTCCGAAGACTTTTTTTTTTTAAGTAACCCCCCAAACAGCGGCTTTTCAAGCCACACACAGACTGAATCAAACTCCATTTGTTTCCAGAAGGCCGAGGGGCAGCGGTTTGGAAAAAAGAACCTTCTCTGAAACTCACGGGGAGGCGAAGGCGGGGTCAGAGGGCACATTCCGATTGCTAAGATGCATTGACAAGCGCCCAGGCCCCCCTTGGCCCTGCCAGGAGACCCGGGGAGGGGAGGGGGCTGTGGCGGGGGCACAGGGCCTCCAAAGCAGCCAGCCTCAGAAACGCTCCCCTGAGTTGGCCACAAAGAGTCGAAGGGCGAACCCTCCTCCCTTGCTGGGCCCCCACCTCCTGCAGATATGCCAAAAAGAATCCCCAGGTCTTGGGGAAGGAATGGAGCGGAGCGGGGAGGTTTAGCCAAAAGATTCTCTTTTTTCTTTTTGGTTGCTTTGGTTAGTTGAGTTTTGCCCCAAAACCGGAAACTGAGTCTGGAACCAACGAACAATGGGTGAAAACTGGGGATTTTCCACCTGCAAAAAGGGAGCAGTCATGGATGGGGGCAGAGCGGTCCCCATGTGAGTCTAGGCTTGGCCATTGAGGGCTGGGAGACCTTGGACAGCTGTCCTCACCTCTCCGAGCTTCAGTTTCCTTGGCTCCAACTGGGACGTGCCCCCTGGGGTTGGAGTGTCCACTCAGATGTGACAAAGGGTGAGAAATACCTGCGTGATGACTGCCACGGAGCAGGTGCTCCAGAATGCCGATGCTGCAGGTGGGGGGAGAGTCAGCAGGGAGACTAAAAGGGGGCTGTGGGGCTCTGGGTACCCATGGGGGGGCAGGGAGCACCCCTGACCTGGAAGGAGGGGTGGCTGACAAAGTAACCTTGAACCATAAAGTGACTCAAACAGAAAGGAACTCAGAGAGCCTTTTGTCGAAATGCCCTTTCCAGAGGGGAAACTGAGTCAGTGAATAGCCTCCCCGCATCATCCAACACCCCAACCAACAGTTTTCTGGAATCACCTTCTCCTGGAGGCTCTTTGGCCAAACGCCTTGGGCCAGCCCTTTAAAGGTGGGGCAGGTACATCCTTCCCTATAGAGAAGGTGGAAGGAAGGTTTCCCTAAAAGATTCAGAAATGGGGAAAGAAAGCTTGCCTTTCTCCCCACAAAGGACAAGAACCCGCGGCCAGTGTGTTTTGGCCTCAGCTGGGGCAGATGGAATGTGTGAGAAATAATGCAGAAAAATAACCCATGATGCAGAAGAAATCCGTGGGAGTGAGGCTTTGGGGTCACCAGGGCTGGGGCAGCAAAGCCTGGGTGTGTGCAGAGGGGGGCAAGCAAGCGGGACCCGGGGCAGTCAGTGTGAGAGACACCTCCCCTGCATCCGGCTGTCTACCTGCATCAGGTGAGTCATCGTTCCAGGAACCCTCCTTCTCGGCCTTCCCGCCGGAGCTTCCCGGACACGCTGGGAAGGAGGCCACCTTGGCCTTCATAAGCCTGTTCCCCTGGGTCTCCCGAGAGTGCCATCCTCACGGTCCAGCACCTTGCTGGCAAAAGCAACCACCATCTTCTGTCCCCACCTCTATTTCTTGGCACCAGGAGACACCTGTTCGCAGGCTCCGTCCTGCTCTCCACCTCACCTAAAACCAGATGAGCCCGGAGTTCCTCTAACAGTTAGATGTTTCAAATCCACCTCGACCTAAGAGTACTCAGGACCCGGGTTTGTGTGCTTGGGAGAAAGAGTACTGTGGCTCCTCCTGGGACTTGAAACTGCGCAGGATGAATGAGCCATCTTACTCCCTCCGGTGACGTTCTTAAGACTGGAAATCACCAGAAGGCCCTGCAGTGGGTGAGCCCCGGCCTGCGGTTGCTTCTGACGAGTCAGGGCATGTGTTTTATCCCTGCTCCCCACGCTGTCCCTGGGACCCGGCCTGGCTCTCCAGACATAAGTGAGCCCCAGTGCTGAAAGAGGAAGCCATAGCATCCTCAGGGTCCTTAAACTAACTGTCCCTAAACCCCCACGACAAACCAGCTCACTGGCCTGCTGGACCAAGGCAAACCCCTCCATCCCTGCCTGTGCCTCCCCCACCCCGCCTCAAAGCTCCTCCTGCCAGGAGTCCACACTTCCCAGATGCCTGGGCCTTGCCCTCCTCTGAAATTCCAACCATCGGCTCTTTCTGGGCTCCTACCACAACCACAGTTCCACACGCAGGGCTGATGGGAGGATTCCGTGGCTGTACAGTGGGCCTGGTTTCTGGGGTGGCTCTGGGTCAGTACTGTGTGACGGGCCACCCCTCTCCCACCGGGAGATTCCAGTGGTGGCAGAGCACCAGCAAGAGTGTGAAGGTGACACTTGGATAAACAGCCTCACCTGCGCGTGCAAATGAGAGGCAAAGCCGACCAGAGCCCGGTACACAGCCCTTCATCGTGGACAAGACGCTTTCCCTTCGTGAGAGCTCCCTGGCTCTTTCTTTGCAAGGCAGAGAGGGCAGGGATTCTTATCCCCACTGGACAGATGAAGAGCCCGAGGTCAGAGAGGACCAGGACCAAGCTGAGAAGGACACTGGGCAGGAAGCAGAGGCACCTGAAAAGCCCCCAACTCAGGAGCCAGGCTGTCAGGGAGCCAATCTTTGAGCCACTATGGATTAGCTATGCAACCCTTGGGTAGTGGCTTAACCTCCCTGTGCCCAGTTCCCTCCTCTGTCAAATGGGAATACTAATGAATTTCTACCTTCTGAGTTCATTGTACGGATTAAACGAGTTGATAAACTTAAAGCACTTGGACTGGGCCCCGGCACATGGCAAGCTCGAGAACTGTTGGCTATTCTAACCCCACCATCATCATTGTCATCCCAGCCCTGCACCCAACCAGCTAGGGAACCTTGGGTAAGTCCCTTTTCCTCTCTGGGCCTCAGTTTCCCCACTGACAGAATGATCTGTGATGGTCTCTTAGCAGCCCTGTGTGTCTAGAAATCCCTGCTTCCACACAGGCCAGAAAGAGGGTAGAAACGGGGACCCACAGAATCCCTCGAGAGGCCACCTTTTCTTTTCTGGGTCTCAGTTTCCCCATCTGTCAGGCGAGGGGGTGGGACAAGTAATGCCCTGAGAAACACAAAAGCCCAGTCTTTGCACTAGGACCTCATCGGGGACACAGCTACTTTGTGGAGCTCTGGGGGAAACCGAGTCACCCGGTCTCCATTGCCCTTCCATGGCATCTCGGGCCCGAAGCCAGGGTGAGGTGCAAAGGGTTAACTCCCCACAGGCGGGGTGGAGGGAACGCTGTGTGTGCCTTCCTGAGCCCAGTTTCAACAGCCAGGTCCCTAAAGAGAAGAGACCCCACCTTTGCATTGGCAGCTAGGCCAGGCAGTGGGAGTAATCAGGCTCAGCAGGGCCTGGAAAAGTCAGCTCATCCTGCAGCCAGGCCAGGCCAGCCTTGCTGGGGTCCCCCCCCTCCCCTGCTCCACCACCGCCACCCCATTACCTAAGCCCTGCACAGGACATGAGCACACCGCCCCGGTGGGGGGGGGGGCGGTGAGGGACAGCAGGGCTCTCAGACAGGGCGGCCATTCACAGAGCCCGGCTCAGACACAGCCCTGGGCGGGGGGGGGGGGG
>NW_027397134.1:2181985-2237210 GCF_003265705.2 Callorhinus ursinus
TTGGGGGTGGGGGAGTGGGGGGCGGGTGGTCAGCAGGGAGGCTACGCGATGGGGGTGAGCTGGACGGGACAAACCTGACTGGTGCCCCGTAGAGCTCATGCCCAGAAGGAAATGTGCTGTCACAGTGGGAGGGGGGCGGGGGGGGGGGGCAGGTAGAGGCACAAGGTGAATAGGATCCAGGAAAATTCACTTCCTTCACTCAGCCCTGCAAAAAGGGCCTCAGGGAAGGCTTCTGGAAGAGCATGAGCTTGTCCAGCTTTGGGGACGGTCACCGAAGGGTGCAGAGCAAAAGGGACATGTGAGCCGGCTCTTGATTGTTGGGCCACCAGACAGAGAAGAGGAAGGTGCTCTTAGCTGGGGGAAACTGAGGGAGTCAAGGCCAGGCCATCTGAGAGGCCTTCAGGTGGCTTTGAGTGGGAGGGAGGCGAGGGGCACAGTTTTCCCTGTGGTGACGGCCACTGCGCCCTCCTCAGGCAGGCGGTGGGGCACTGTGGTTGGAGCAGGAGACTCAGGGTCAGGCCTCCTGGGGGTGAACCTCTGCTCCACCCCTTGCCGGGGCCCGGGCTTTGAGAACCATGGGCCTAGCGCATGCAAAAGGCTGAACGGATTGCCCAGAACCTGGCGCGGTTCTCTCAAGATTACAGCTCTGCTCATGCTATTCCAGAAATAATCGCGGTGATAACATTCCTCTTCCAGTTAGAATTTCTGGCCGTGCAGACTCTGGAATTTGATTCCAACCCTTGTGTTTTGCCAGCCCCAGGCCCCCCAGCTGGTGGCAGCCCCTGACCCCCCCCCCCAGGATACCCCCCAGCTGGACTAGCGCTAGCACCCCTAGCTCTGACCTCCCAGGCAAGGAGGAGGCAAAACAATTAGCTGCTGGGGAGAGGTGAACTGGTCTCAGGCCCCAGCCCCTCCCACCGGCCTCCCCCTCCCCTCACTGTCGCCCTTAACCTCCTGCTCCCCCACAGCCCAAAGACCTCTGAAAAGAAATCTGAGCTGTCTCTTTTATCTCTTTTAAATCCTTTTGTCCTGCCCAGGGTGGGGTTGTCATCAGAACCGTCCCCAGTGCCCAGACAGGCTCAGAGACCCTTTCCTGAACCCATCCCCGGGGCTCCCTCCTTTCCTAAGGGAGCAATGTGCCAACCAGTAAGGAGATTCAGACAATCACATTTCCCCCCAGGGCAAAGGCCAGCTTGCTGGGGCTGCACACGACATTCTGGGCCACAGGTAACAAACTCCGGAGGCTCTGGGCCAACAAGGAAGGGAAAATGCATGAAGAGGACAGAGTGTAATATAATAGGGAGGAGTGTGGACTATGGCAAACTAGAAAGCAGCCCTGTCTGTAGGAGGCTAGTCAGCTCCAGCTGGTTATCGCCATGCAGGAATATGAACCCAGAAGGCCCACTTCTTTGTTCGTTCTTTGAGAGAAGCTGAACATTTAGATTCTTTCTTTCTTTTCTTTCTTTCTTTTTTTGACTTTTCGAACCCGACAATGACTAAATGAAAAGTATCTGAGGACTGCATTTGGCCAGTAAGGCAGTAGGTATGACCCCATTCCAGGGCAGTGTGTCCTGCAAACCAGGAATCTCACAAAACAGTCCCTGATTAAAGGGTCCCCTGGTCAAAATGGCTGGGCCACAAGGCATTCTTAATCCCCTCCAGGAGCTCCAGCGTACATTAGCATATTAAAGGCTCTGAAAAGTTCTGCCCAGAAAGAGGCCTGATTAACTCTGTGAAGCTCAGGAGGGCTCTGTGCTCCCCAGTACCTCTCTCAAGCCGTAGCCCCTCCTGGGGCTGTGCCCTCTGCCATGGGCTCACCATTGAAACGTTCACAAGCTCCCTGAAGTCCATCTAAGTCCTGAGTTAGAACCTTCTTTCATCCGCTGATCCAACAATAGTTGAAGACCATTCTGGGCCAGGCATGGTGACATGACAGGCATGTGCCCCTGCCGTGCCTGGTGGGGCCCACAGCTGAAGGCCCCTTTGTCTAGGATTGCTGCCACCAGCAAGCCCAGCCTTCCCACCACAGAGCATGAGTGCACATATAAAGCCCCCAGTCAAAAGCAGGGGCTGATGGAAAGTCACAAAGACCTGGGCCCCAGCCCGGTGTCGTCGAGAACGCACTGTGAGACTTTAGATTTCATGAAGAACGTAAACAAGAGACTGAATGATGTTGGGAAACCTACTTTTGATGGGGTGGTCACAGGAGGTCTCTCTAAGGAGATGGCATTTATACTGAGACCTCAGGGCAGGAAGAAAATAACTGTGACAAAGCTTTGCAGGTGGAGGGCACTGCATGGGCAAGGGCCCTGAGGCAGGGAAGAGCAATGATCACAGAGGGGGTGGCAGAGATGAGATTGGAGAGGTCAGAAGGGCCTAACGCACGCAGTGGCTGTGGGCTGTATGTATGGGTTATAGCTACTGCTGTGTAACAAACAGCTCCTAGGCTCGATGTTATGTGAGAACTACCATTTATGATTATAGTTCACAATTCTAGGGGTAGGCTGGGAGCTGAAGGTGCTTTGCCCTACATGTCCCTCGTCCTCCCCCTGGGACCAGATGGCTAGTGTGGACACGTCCTCACAGAAAGGTGAAACACAAGAGAAAGCATCAAGGCTTCCCGAGGCCCGGTGTTGGAATCGGCATGCTGTCCCTTCTTCGTTCTATTGACCAAAGCAAGTCACGTGGCCAGCTTCCAGGACAGAGAGTGACCTCCCACCGACAGAGAGAACAGCACAAGAGAGGGAGGGGTGGTGGCCCACAAGGTGGAGACAAGTAGATGAATTCCAGAACCATTTAGGGACAGAATCAACAGCAAGGGTGCCAAAGGATGATGTGGAAGGAGTAAGGGATAGGACAGAATCAAGCTTGGCTTCTGAATTTCTCCCAGAGTGGTGCTGTAGGGGAAGAGCGAGGGAGGCAGGAGAGAGTAGGCGTGGGGACCCACCCCAGCTGGCTCTGTCCCCGGGCTTCCTCGTCCGCACCACACACCCCCCTGCCCCAGGCTAGCCCAGGCCCCTCTTCACCCCCCCCGCCCCGCCAGCCAGAGCCCAAGCTTCTTGCGCCCGTGCACAGTGAAGACCAGACAGCCCTGCTGTGATATACGACCCCCATAGCTCACAGCCCGACTGCCACTGGGATGATGTGTTGTTACCATCCATCACCCGCCTGACGGGCACCCAGCACCAGAATTCGGCAGCTGCCCTTCAACGGGACACTTAATTATAAAGGCCTGAAATTTTTCCCCACCGGCCTGGGAAATAAAGGCTTTGTTTACCAACGGCCAGTTGGGAGGCTCCCAGGGGAGAGCCGATAGATCAGGGCAGCCTGGCAGGAGCAGTCGCGAACCCTGCAGCCTGGTGGGGGGCCGGAGGCTTCCGGGGAGCTGTTGCCCCAACCCCCAACGCCACCCCAAGCCCTGCCCTCCCATTCTTCATGGGACTATCGATCCCCGAAGCACTAAGTCATCCCCACACCTGGGCGGCATTTGAATTTGCTGAAAGCCAACGTCAGGGCTGCAGAGCGCTTGGTTCCATGCCTGGGCCCCTCTTCTGGGTCTGCTAGCCCCTCCGAAACTTGCTGGGGCTCGTGGATCACGGGGGTGGTGAGCAGGCCTAGCAGCAAGTCGAGGAAACCAACTCAGTGTCCCTGCTCTAAGGGATCCAGGTTCGCCTTAGCTCTTTGGTTCTCAAAGTGTGGTCCCCGGACCAGCAGCATCAGCCTCACCCTGGGACTGGTTAGAAATGCTCATATGTGGGCCCCATCCCTGACCTAGCGAGTCAGCAGTTCACTGCTGGGGGTGAGCCCAGCGATCTGTGCTTCAGCAAGCCGTCCAGGGGATTCTGACACTCGCAGGGCTGTGAGAACCACTGGCTAGTTAACTCCCAGCCTCTCCTTTTGCCTCTAAGCCATGGAAGCTCCAGAGAAGGGAGCCTGGCTTGCCTCAGCTGATCCAGAAAGCAGGGACAGCAGGGACACTGGACCCAGGCCTTCACACTCCCCAGGTCTATGATGGTTGAATCTTTCCGAGCCTCGATTTTCTCTTCTGTATAATGGAGGTAGGAATGCTAACCTTGTAACCTGCGGTCAGGGCTAAATGAAGAATTCCCCTCGTAGCTAGAAGATGCTGGACACCGGTAGGCTCTTTTCTGCGTCTCCCTACATGGAGGGGGCATTACCATTCCCCCCACATGCACATAGGGGGCCTCCCCGGCATCCCGAGGACCCACCTGCTGCAGGAAACTGATCAGTCCTTGCTGATACCGAGGCCAGGCCCTGAAAGATTCTTCCCAGGGTCCCTTCTGCTCACCTGCCGGCCTCATTCCTGGGCTTTGGAAATTGGGGAGGGTGTGGCGAGGAGGACTCTTAGAAGTGCAGAGGGGCAGCAATGAGAAGGCATCCGGTGCACCTCCCAGGCACCTCCAGGAGACAGTGTCCAGAGCCTTCACTTTCTGGCCTCACAGCACTTCATATACACAGGACCACCGTGGGCTAATCCTCACAGTCCCCATCTCTGGCTCCTTAACCCGATCTTGAGTGGAAGGGCATGATCCCACAGCCTATAGGCACCAGAGCTAGGGCTCGAACCCAGGTCTGTCTGGCTCCCTGACCTCTGGGAGCTGTCAGCCCCCTGGAACAGGTGCTGAGGGAGGAGGGATGCAGAAGAGGGTTGAACTTGATCTTTGCCAGATGATAGGTCCAGGAAACATCCTCTCCAGATCTAATCTCAGGGTGTAGGGAGATCATGGTCAGAGTGGACTGGGGAGGGCTCTGTAAGCCATCAAGTGGCACACAGGTTTCTGTGGAAAGACCAGCCCCTGGGCAGCCTTAAAGGGGTGACCCTCCCCTGGGACTCAGTTTCCCCCATTGTACCACCCGAGGATTGGACAAAGTGACCCTGTAAGTCTCCTCCAGCCCCAAGCCTCTATATCTATGAGTCCTTTTGTATGGTGACAACAACCGGACACCATCTACAAGGTGCCTGGCACATAGCAGGTGCCCATGAAGTAAAGAAACCTTCAGACAGTGATTGCCCCAAGTCACAGAGCAGGTCAGGATCAGAGCCCAGGCTGGCCAGCCTCCATCCCCTCTCTCCCTTCCGCTCCCCCTGCTGCCTCCCACCAGAAATGCCATCTTCATCTTGTCTTTTGGTACCCAGTCACCAGGGAACCCCCTCTTTAGCAGCAGCTGGCTTCTTGAGCACAGAAAGGTCAGCTGCCTCGTGAAGGAAGTGGCTGCAAAACATCAACTTTTCACCAACAGCAGGATCTTAATGATCCGTGCTGTTGATCTGCCCCTGCTCCCCACTCCCAGGCTTGGGAAACACCCCAGACCCTCCAGAAGCCCGTTGAGTGGGGACTGAGAGGGACCAAATTTCTGCGCACAGCCCTACTGTCACAAACCCTCCAAACCCAGACAAGGATACTCAAAGCGGCTGCTGGATAGAGAAGTGGGAATGAGAGCCAGTGGCTAGCACAGAGCATAGTGAGCATTTCACCAACCTTTGCAGGGAGGGGGTGAGAAGGTAGGAGGGAGAAGATGATTCTGAGGGCTTGGTCCTTGGGTTGGCCCCCTTCTATCAGGTAGCACTCTTGCTATGGGCATTACAGAAAACCAAATTCAAATTGTTCTTAAGCAAAAAAAAAAAGAAAAAAAGAAAAAAAAAAGGACAGAGAAGGAATATACAAGGGAATGTGGGGAGAATGATGCAACAATACTATATCCTGACTGTGGCAGACGTTACATGACTCTATGTGCTTGTGGAAGTGCATAGAACTGTGCCCTAAAGAATGGAAGCTTGGCTGCAAGTAAGTTCTACCTCAATAAACTTTACCCTTCTTTTAAAACAGAAAGAAATTGATTAACGTATATATTGAAGTATCCAGGGTTCGTTGCTTTCAGGCACGGCTTGATCCAGCAACTCAATGTCTCCAAGTTCCCAGTTTCTCCATCTCCCCATTCTGCCTTCTGTAGTGCCTGCTTCTCTCTCACTTCTCTCTCTGTCAGCTGCGTCCAGCAGCTCCAAAGTGCCCCCCCCAATAAGATACCCAGAAGTTTCAGGGTCTCTTGACCTGGTAGAAATCTGGCCACCTCCTGCCAAGCAATTACTTCCTCACTCCTCAACCTCAAGTAGGAGAGAGAGGAAGTGCCTCATTTCTGGAAGCTCCAGGAAACACCTCCTTGCATCTCATTGGCTCTTGGTGGGCTCCCCCAGAATCTACCCCTGAACCGATCACTATGGCTGGGGATGGAAAAGGCTGATGGGTTTAAACCATTCAGGGGCCTACCTGGGGTGGAGGGGGGAGTTCAAAACTACCCCCACAGAGCTGAGAATGCAAGAAGGGAGGAACCCCCGAAGCAACACCAAACAGGCCTGGGAAGAAGAGAAAAACAAATACCCATTACTTCCCCACTTGGGAAACTCTCCACCTGTTACTCATGGAAGTGCCTCCCCTCCCTAGCAAACATGTCACGTACTGTCCTCCACAGGGACCCTTCCCAGCCTCACTTCCCCATGCATTTGGAGTACACTCAACCAACCATCACTGCCAACTTGTCAGAGAAGTCAGAACCCAGGCCCCATCAGCAGGGCTGGAGCGATTTAATCAACAGCACTTGTGCTGACGTGCTCCCCACCCCCACGTGCCCACACACACCCCCTCCCGGCAGCCCCCCGCTTCATTCCAGGGAACCGTGGGACCTGGCAACTGCTCTAAGGGAAGGAGGTGGCTTGTGGCTGAGGGATGGAGGAGGCTCACAACCCACAGGGATTTCAGACCTCACACTGTGCCCCTCAAAGGCACCACCCAGTGAAAAGCAGAGAAACTGAGTCTTTGAGCCCTGAAAGACATCCAGCAAGATTGGTGTGGAAAGATGCCAGGCCTGGAATCACAGCCGTCTGGCCTCCAGTCTGTCATCCACAGCCTCCTGGCTGTGTGTTTCTGAGCAAATCACTTCACTCCTCTGACCACCAGAGTCTTTGCAAACTGAGAATGAAGATGTCTCCCCATGGAGTTGATCCAAAGCAGAATGGGGGTGGCCACCCACATGGATTCCAACTCTCACCATTGATGTGGGTCATTTGTTACATTTCAGGTACAAAGCATGTTAATGACCCATGCTTCTCTCTGCTCTGCTTCAAGAGAAAATTTTGACTAACTATTCTACTCTCTTAGTTTGGATTCCCCCAGAAGCAGGCCTCCAGATGAATGGTTCCTTGGTATGTCCAGGAACGCCTAATCAGGGAGAGGCACAATGAGTGAAGAAGCAGCCTTACAAGATGTGTTATCCGAGTCAGTTACAATCGTGGGCAACTGGGGCTCAACCTCACTGGGAAGCATCAGTAGATTCAACAGAACGCTCACCTCAGAGTTATTCCACTGAAGAAGGGAGGGAGCTGGGGTATTGATACACCCACTCCCATCTGTTAGTGGTTGAGGGCTTCCTTAGAGTGTTAATTCCCATCCCCTTCCTGCCTGCCCCTTCGGAAGGAAGAGCAAGTTCTGGTGGCCAGACAAACCCTCAGACACAGAGCTGTTGGTGTTGGCCATTGGGTGGGGCTGGTTTGCCCAGAAACGCTTAGCTCAAGAGATACGGGCAGAGCCCCAATGCATGCATGCCACACCCTCTTTTCCTTCTCCAGGTGGAGAAATGTTTTGTTTTTTTTTTATCTTCTTCAAGACCCAGCTCAGAGCGTAACTTCCGCTGTAAAACCTCCAAATCCCCCAAGGAGAACTGGAATGTGCCTTCTTGCTGCAATGTTATCTTATCTCTATCGTGAACATTGTTTTCATTCACTTCCCAGACGTTTCTTCAGAGGTGGCTACGTGCTAGGTACTGTGCGGGTCTCTGATTATGCGGCACTGTAAGTGCTCCTGACCTACCTGTGAGCACTAGACCATGAGGTCTCTGCAGGCCGGGTGTGCCAAGTTCATTTCTGCGTCCCCAGTGCCTAGCACATACTAAACACTCAGTAAGTCTCTGCTGATTGGAACTTCAAGGTAAAAGCAAATCTGATGGTACAGGAAAAGCACTTGGCTGGGTACGGAACCTGCCAAAATAAAAGTTCTGAAAAAACCGTAGTTAATGTGTGGGTACAAGCTGCGTGAGTCCCTCTGGAATACATGGTCTCACCAATCGGCACCCACCTCTCCCCAGGCGCTGCAGTCGGCAGAGCCTACATTGTCTCGGGAGACCCCAGCACACAAGAACCGTCTAAAATTAGACCTGCCCCTGCTGGTGCTTAAAATTAGAAGGACTTTGCATTCCAAGATGCCAACAGGTGCCGAGCAACAGTTCACGGACTAAAATAAATCGGTGGCACTCGGGGACTTAAAATTAGATGAGCCCTCTGGGTTCAAACTGTTGTCAGCATTGGGCAAGCTGTCTTGGATAAAGGGCTGAGAGGAGGAAGTCCAAGCCCCTCAGCGTCTGAGGTCGGGACTGAAAATCTACTTAGTGCCAGCCCCTGTGCCGACAGCCCGGTCTGCGTTATGCAGCCGGATGTGCTCAATGGTGCTGGGAAAACACTGTTTATTAGGATGCCACCTCGCACATGACACGGCACAGCGTCTCCCGGGGACTTATCCAAAGGCACCCCGCCGACAGGGGGCAGGACAGGGTTTGGTCCTCTCCTCCTCACTGGTTGTTCCCCATTGGATTCAGGGAGCCAGACCACCCTGCCCATTTCTGGGAGGACCCCTTACCCGTTAACCTGACGTCCCTCAGTAGGCTTTGTGTGTGTCATGTGACCTGCCCCGGCCACGCTGATTGGCCAAAGCAAGGGGCATCTACCCGAGGGTGAGCTGCTCGTTGGTCGGCCCGGGACTCCTGGGGTCCCTCCGGGAAGGATGAACCGGACCCACTCAGATGTCGTCCGGGTGAATGTGCGGCCACACAGAGCGACATGGTCACATAGTGACTTTGGCCAATGTCAGGGAGCAGCGGGGTCTGTCACACTGCATCCATAGGAACTCAACCCCTTTCAGAGATGAAAGTAGCTGTGCATCGGAGAGGTCACCAAGTGACCCCAGAGGTCTTTCAGGATGCGTGCGGGTGAGTGGGGATCGGTGTGGGTGCTTGTGGTTGTGGGGGGTCACACAGGAGGGAGGTGACGATTGCGGGTCCAAAGAAGCATGATCCTTGATGCAGCTGCACTGGGTGCCCCACCTCTCTGGGATTTCTCCTGCTTTCCCTTTTTTTTTTTTTTTAAGATTTTATTTATTCATTTGAGAGAGAGAAAGAGAACCCATGAGCAGGAAGGGCAGAGGGAGAGGGAGAAGCAGACTCCCCACCGAGCAGGGAGTCCGACAGGGGGCTCAATCCCAGGAATCATGACCTGAGCGAGACGCTTAAGCGACTGAGCCCCCCAGGGGCCCCCCCCCCCGCGCCTTTTTTTTTTTTTTTTTAAAGATCTGCTTTCCAATAAAAGAGCCATGCTGGCTCGCCAGGGCTCAACGAGAAATTGTTGTTGACACCAAGACAGAAAAAGCCTTTTTCACTACCCTGGCCCCCATGGCTGGTGGCTCTTCCCAGCTATAGCACCAGGACTCTCTGGGAGTTCCTGTTTCTCCTACCCGTCATGTAGGAGAAATAATGGTACCTTCTTCACAGGTTGTTCCAAAGAAATAAAAATACAAAATCATGGCTCAGTATTTTGTCAGTTTCTTTGAGCATTTTGCATGATGGCCTAAAACAAACCTTATGCTAGGGATTAGAAATACTGGGTTCTCCTTTTTCGCTCAGCTACTGACATACTGTGTGACTTTGGACAAGTTCCTTGTCCTCTCGGGACCACAGTTGTTCTCAATTCCATAATTTAAGTGTAGCCCATCTTCATTCATTCATCCCTACTATGAACTGGATCCTGCACTCAACATGGGAGGTGCAGATGTGAATGAAGCAAAGAAGGTTGCTTTGGCATCTGGGAGGGTTTCCTGGAAGAAGAGGCATTTAGGTGACTTTCCTAGGGGGTAGCAAAATCTAAAAAGAAATGGAGTCCACCTCCAGGCTTCTCACAGGTCTGTTTGTCAATTGGCTCATCGAGTACAAACACACAGGTGTGCTCACATCTGCATGGACGTGTGTACACAGGCAGACACACACCCACCGGAAGACAGGGTTCTACAAGCCCAGAGACGATGTCTCAGGGGAAAAGGACTGATTTGAAAGAAAACAGGAAGCAACTCCAAATGTTCAAGCCTCCCTCAGCTGCCCCATCCTTTTTCCACACTTTGTGAAAATGAGATCAGACAGCGGAGGGCGGGGAGGTGCGTAATGCTCTGGCTATTTCCTGACGTCCTTCCCAGTGCCCCAGAGGCTTGGACCAAGTGGAGTTATCTCCTCCCTGGCTGGGAGGGGGCTAGTTGGGAGCCAAAAACACCAAGATAGGGGGAAGAAGCATGAAGAACTATACAAACAAACCAGGCATGCGGCTTCAGGCCAACAGGAACGGAGCCAACAGCCCTCCCCAGCCCCATCCCAACTGAAATGCCGGCTGGTCCCCCGGCTATTGGCCAGAGAGGTGATGGGGGTCCAACTTTGGGATTGGAGCCCTGCTTCTTGAGTGGAACTGATGGGGGGCTGGTGCATGAATCTGAGAAGCAGAAGATCGGTATCTCTCTCTCTCTCTCTCTCTCCCTTTCTCTCCCTGTGTGCTCAGGGCTCTCCAGCTCTGCCATGCAGAGGACTATGAATCTGCCCCTACACCTCAGCGTCTGTCCCTGTCCCTGTGTGCATGTGCGCATGTGTCTCCAATGTCTATCTCTGGGAGTTGAAATCTATGTCTCTCCCAAACGAGTAGGGGGAAGCTGGCAAGATAGCTGATAAATCCAATCCTACAAAAGCCTTGCTACGAAACATGAATTAAAATGAGACACTATGTTCTGTCTATCACACTGACAAAAATGAAATGATCAATAATATCCTTCGTTAACAAGGGCGGAGCAGAGGTACTCTCAGAAACTTGATGGGAGTAAAAACCGGTATTGTTGGGGTTTTCTGGGTGGGTCAGTTGGCAATATCCACAGAGGTGTTAAATGCACGTGCCCACTGATGCAGCAATGTGCCTCTAGGAATCAATGTGCACAGAGATATGTATGGATGTGTAAGGACACAATAGCACTGTTTACAAACTGCTGTTTGTAATAGTGAAAAATTGGAAGTAATCTATAAATTATTTAAAGGGGATGGGTCAAATAAGTTAAGGTGTAGCCACAGTGTGGAATATTATGCAGATATGAAAAAGAGTGAGTTAGAGCTACATGTCAAGGCATGGAAAGATGCCCATGAAGCTTCTGGACATTTTCTAGGGTCCAGAGAAGTGAGTGACATTCTGGGGTCGGCCACACATGCCTCCTAAATCTCAGCCCCAAACTCTTATTACCCTACAAGGTGGGGCCCAGACCCTCTGTGGCTTCCTGCAGAAAAGGTTTACTTCTTGGTTACAGGGTGTCTGATGTGAGCTCAGCCACTCTCCAGGAGAGCTGTCCTCCACTCAGTGACCCAGCGATCCCAGTCCATGTCTACCCTGTAGCTCTACAATGTCACAGTGACCCCATGATCCCCACAGCAGCAAAAGAATGGGCACAAAGAACTCACAGCTGTTCTTGCTTGGATCACTCACTCTCTGGAAAGCGCAGGCTCTGCATGATTGCAAGGAAACTGGAGCAAGTGTGTAAATATCAGGTGAGCAATAAATGACTCTGCCAAATGTAATGATCCCACGCAAAGTACAATCTCACTTAGTGGTGAAAAAGTTCACCATGTTGGGGAGTATGTGATATATAGGCAAATCCTTAAGAAAAGGTCAGGAAGGGGGAGCCTGGGTGGTTCAGTCGGTTAAGTAACTGACTCTTGATTTTGGCTTAAGTCATGATCTCAGGGTCGTGGGATCAAGCCCCTCATTGGGCACCACACTCTGCAAAGAGTCTGCTTGAGATTCTCTCTCCCCCTTCCTCCGCTCCTCCCACGGCTCATGCTCTTTCCCTCTCTCTATAATAAATAAATAAATAATTTTTAAAAATCTTTAAAAAAAAGATCAGGAAGGACATATCAAGGTGTTAAATGAATTGATCTCTGAGGAGGGGAATAGCATTAGAATCAATAGGTTGGGACATGATGGTCCCAATTTTATTCCATATTCATTCATATTGATTGAATTTTTGCAGGCAGGTATGTTTGCTAAAAAAAAAAAAATAGGGTAGACACGGGGAGAAATTGCCTCTTTTCCACAGGTCAGCCACCTCAGTTTACTAATCATTGATCAACAATCCCATCGATTATTTTTTTTCTGTTTTCCCCATGACACAAGAGAGGCGTTCTCTGCACTGAATAAGGACAACTTCATTGCCTGGTAGACATGGCCAGGGGTAGGGGTGGAAGAGGGATAGGCCAGCCCAGTCCAGGTATGTTCCATGAGTTCCACATTTCCCAGACTCACAAAACCAGAACACCACCCTAGAAGAGACTCCTCTTCAATAAAAGCAAATTTTAAAAGGTCTAGGGATCAATTAGATTTGGAAAACATTGCCTGCCACGTCCCCCCTCTTATGGTCTCCCGAAGTCAGCCAATGTGCTAAAGGCACTGACAAGTCCTGCAGGAAAGATACTCACTTTAATGTTATTACATCCACTGTTTCTCAAGCAATTTGACTGTAGTTATTATTATCATGGCACACATTCTAAGGGCCCCTGCCCTTGATTCATAGGATCTCAGAATGACAACACTCTATCCAGGTTGTGTAACCATCCCTTTTCGGTCAAGGGGTTTTCTCTCTGCCAGGCACTGAGCTAAAAATTTATATACATCCTCTCATCTTGTTCTCACAAGGCAAATGTAAGGATTATCTCCACTCCATATATGAAAAAAAAATGAAGTCTCAGAAAGACTGTCACTTGCAGCAGTGAATATTTTTACCTAAACATCCATTCCCCTCTGCTCCAGCCAACAGTATCACCATTTTCCCTTTGGAAAGGCCTGTCTGATTACCCACCGTGTGGAGTGGGTGGGTCCCTATTGGCTTAGATTAGTTGCCTCTCCCATTCTCTCAGCCAGTAATGGGTTCTAGGAGGTGCATGAATTCCAACCAGAGCCAATGCAACAGGACACATTCACAGGAGCTCTTCCCGTTCTCTGGAGTTGAAAAATGTGAGGAAGTTACATCTTGAAGCCACAGAGCCATCTTGCCATCATAACATGCACCAGTTAGATGACATGAATGATGCCAGAATGGCAGAAGGCTGGTGAGGCAGAGAATTGGAGCCCTGTGCACCTTATTTGATCATCTGGATTAATCCATTCCTGATGGCGATCCCAATTCCTGCAGCCAATGTATTCTTACTCTTCCGCCTTTTTTTGAGCGTGTGTGTGGGGTTTGTTTTGTTTTGTTTTGTTTTGTTTTTGTTTTTGGAGGGTTTTTTTTTTTTGCTTTGTTTTGTTTTGCTTAAGCCTCTTAGAGGCTCTTAGAAGCTCATTGGGACTTACACCCAGATCTCATAGATTCCAACACCCACCCTCTTAACCAATATATAAGGTATCTTGGTCTGGGCAACGCAGTCAAAAGGGATCTTAGATATTATTTGATGCAAACCCTTTCATTTCATAAATAAGGAGACTGAGACCCAGGGAAGTCAAGTGACTCCCTTGATGTCACACAGCAAGCCCATCCTGGAGCCTAGATTGCTGGCTACACACCCCAATCTTTCTGCAAATCTCCCTCTCACACTTACCTGACCTTGGTCCCTTGGGTGGCTCTGAGGTCCTGGAATGTCAGCATCATTTCTAATTTTTAGCAGATGATGACTAGGGCCCACCCTGGTAACCTTGGCTGTGAACTCTGTCCTGCACCATTTGTTACCAATAGTAGTTGAAGTGCTAACACTCGAGAGTGACTTGGTTCCTTTTTCATTTCATTTAGTGTGGATTCTAATGACATCATCCTCATCCGCCTTCTAGTATGTTTTATCCAGTGAGAGAGAAAGCCAGAGACTTGTGGCTGACCAGCAGCAGAACGGCATGAACCCCACAAGCCATCCGTCTCACCCCTCAGGGCTCTGAGTGTCGATTTCATCCCCCCCGCCCGTAAAATGGTGATAGCAACAGCACCCACCTCATAGGGTGTTGCCAGGATTGAATGAAATCTGGAGCGAGACAGCCAAGTTTGCAGTGGCAGGAATGCCCTTGTGTGAAGGGCAACTGGCATCCTTCTCATCATCTCTGGATGGGGCCCCACCTTGTAGGGTAATAAGAGTTCGGGGCTGAGATTTAGCAGGCATGTGTGGCCGACCCCAGAATGTCACTCACTTCTCTGGACGCTAGAAAAGTTCTCTCCATTCTGAACCTCAGTTTCCCCAAGCAGAAAGTGAGACCAAGACTCTAAGAACCTTCCAGCCCCAACATGTGGATGGCTGGCTGGAGGAACAGCATCGAGCTGACTGCTGTGATTCCTTGGACATTTGTGGCACGGGGACCCCTCCACCCGTTAGCTCACAAGCGCTGGTGGGGTGGGTGCCCTCCCCCCAGTTGGCAGAGGAAGGAAAAATGAGACCAGAGAGTCTGGAAGACTCACGTGGACAGTCCCAGCCCCAACATCCATCCCTGGACACATTCCTAAGCAAGCAAATTGGACTTTCTTCCAAGTTTCAACAGGCTCTTCAGAATGTTTTCTTTGTTTCCTTGGAATGAGAGTCCCTCATTTATTAGTGGGGAAACCTCAAGTCCAGAGGTCTTGACTGACTTGCCCAAAGCCACTCAGACATAGGTGAGGAGCATAGAATGGGAGCCCAGGTTTCTTTTGCATTGAGAAAGCCCTGCTCAGCTCTCTGCAAACAGCAAGCCTTCAGAGCTGTTTTCAGGGGCAAGGGAAATTTTGCCCCGTGATTGTTGAGATGAGGTAGGAAGAACTTGACTCTGAAATCCAGTCATTCTTGAGCTTCAGTAACGACCACTGGTGACCTCTCAAGTCACCCAAACCTGTCACTGGGATGGTTCTCAGGGAAGAAGTGGGAAAAAATGTGAGTGCGGTGACCAAGAACAGATCCAGTTTCTGCCTCCCAATAATAGCTGTGTGGGCTTGGGCAGGTCACTTCACCTATCTGAGCCTCCCTCTTTCCACGTGTTATCTCCTTAGCCGGGAACATCAGGTGGCTGGGAAGATTGAGGTTACTAGGCAGGTATTGAAGAGTGAGGGGGGTCCGCATGAAGTGACAAGAAATGGTCTCCACTGTGTTGTTGAGTGGGAAAATGATACTGCAGGACATCGTGGTGTGATTGTATTTGTGAAAGAGAATGGCAGCTTTGCCTTCTCCCATCTCCTCTTCCCTTGTGGTGGATTGCATTAATGGCTACAATTCTCACCCTCCTAGTGTGCATGCGTTGGTCAGGTGACCTTACAGAGCCCTCCGCCTGTGTTTCGGGCTTGGCCATGTGACTTGCTTTTAGCCAATGAGATATTAGCAAGCATGATGCAAGCAGAGCCTGGAAACATGCTTGGGTATTTTACCAGAGGAGCTCTTCCACTCCTCTGTAAGCCTGGGGAGCCTGTACCCAGATTGTCAGGTGAGTGACAAGGAAGGAGAGCCAAGTTGTCCCCAGCCCAAGCCATCCCAGATCAACCCAAGCCCTGGACTTGTGAGCTAGCCCAGCCAAGATCAGAAGAATTGGCCAACCAGCCCCAGTCTAAATCACCAACCTGCAGACTCATGGGTGAAGTAAATGCTATTGATTTATACGACTACATGTTGGAATGGCTTGTTACGCAGTATTATGTGAAGATAGGTGACTGATACACTTTTGAACCAATTCTGTTAATTGGGTCAATTACCTCATCTCCATTCCCACCTTCACCCTATCCTAAGCCCTCAGTTCTCGCTCCTGGATTTCCACAACAGTCTCCTTATTCGCCTCTCCCCAGCAGATTCTTGGCCTCTCCAGTCAGTCCTCTTCACGTATCAGCAAACTTGCAGGGGCTCCTGAGTTTCAGACCTCTCTGAGTTTCGAATGCATGGAATGAAGACACTCAAGGGTTAAATTCAAAATGCTTCACCACTGGTACAAAGCAGACACCAAGAAGTCAGAAGACAGCCAAGTATGGTGGCCCTATAACCCTGATGTCAGCCCAACACAGCTCCTGTGAGGATTAAATAAGAAGACATGCTCTGCCCACTGAGAAGTATTCCTACATAATTAAATAAGAAGATAGGCTCTGCCCACTGAGAAGTAACACCTACATAATTCAGAGCAGGGAGGAACTCTGAAATCAGCATCCAGCCTCCTCATTTTAAAACCAGGGAAGCAGAGGCTCAGAGAGGGAAAGCAACTTGTCCGGAATCACACAGTGGCCAGGAACCCAAGAGGGGATGAGGGATGTCAGCGCCGTGAGGCAGGGCGCCTGTGGGTCTTGCCAGTGCTGTATCCCAGCAGCCAGCGCAGGGCTCTATTCATGTCTGTGAAATGCATGACCAAGAGTCTAGACACTTCCTTCCTTTTGCCACATCCCTCTCTAGGCCACACCCCACAGACACTTGCCCCCACCCTGAACCAGGTAGGGGGTGGGTTGGGTATTCCGGCAGCCAGCCAAAAAGAAGTCTGGCATCACCATCCATGGACACGCCCTTCTGGGTAATGATTCAGTCAGCAAACCTTGACTCCACCTGAATGATGGGCAGAGTGCTAAGAGGCCCCAGGGGCACCAGGAGAACCCAAGATGGGTGGTGCCACTGTAGGAGCTACTAATGATTTAGACGATCCTAGGTTTGAACTCTGGCTTGGCCACACTAGCTGGGCTGAATGGCTGTAACTTGCCAAGCCTCTGTTTGCTCATCTGTGAAATGGGGATGGCAGGACATCGCACAGTAGGTACTCGGTAGATATTAGGTCTCCTTGTTACAGCACTGAGGCACTGGTCACCTCCTTTCGTTCTGTTAATTTAACAAATGTGGATAGAAACCAAAAGACAGGCTTTGCAGGGTCCCCCAACAAAAGCATTTGAGAGGAGGCTTTGGGGCCCCCCTCCCCTTAAGGGTGTCCAGGGGTGGGAGACCCCCTTCCTACACTCTTCTAAGCCTGAAGCATCTGCTTTGCCAAGTCTGTTTTTAGCTCGAAATAGCCACAGTCCCAGATGGCCTCTGGCCAGATGTGGTCGAAAGAGATGGGTGGCTTGGCGGTGGCTTGACCCCAACTATAGGAAGACAGGAGGTGGGAGTGAGGACCCATCCCCTCTGGGCCTCCACCTAGTGAAGGCCGGACATAGGGCCACCCCCTAGAGTGGACAAGGAGGTGGATTTTCTTTTATTTTTTTAAAGATTGATTTATTTATTTGGGGGGGCGCAGGTAGGCAGAGGGAGAGGGAGAGAGAAGCAGCTCCCCACTGAACACAGAGCCCAAAGCAGGGCTCGATCCCACGACCCATGAGATCATGACCTGAGCTGAAATCAAGAGTTGGACCCTTAACCGACTGAGCCACCCAGGCTCCCCAAGGAGGCGGATTTTAAACCAGCCCCTGACACCCTAGGAGACCCAAGTTTGAATTCTAGAGCATGCACTTGCTGAGTGACGGAGGGCAAGTCGTTACCCCTCTCTGAGTCCCGCTTTCCCTTTCATCGAGGAGGTTCGGCACCTGGCCACCTGGGTCATGGTGAAGGCTAGCAGATAAAATGAGCCTGAAGAATTACTAACAGTGTGAGTCTGCGCAGGTGAGCGTGCGCACCACATGCAGGGAGCAGAGAGGCAGGATCATCTGAGCAGGTGTGACACCAGAGACAGACCTGGGGGAGGCCAGCGAGGTGCCCCGGGGCACATGCTTTCAGAAGGTATTGTGGCCCAGCCATGCCGGGGGTCCTTGTTTCCAGCTCCCAAGCCCCTCCAGCTCCAGCAAGCCTGGGGCGGACTGCCAAGCAAGCCGGGGTTAACCGGCGGCCCTTCCAAAGCAAATACAGTCAGTCCAGACTCAAAACACAGGGGGAAAGAAACGCCCCTCCTCCCTCCCTCCCCTCCCCCCTGACATGGCCTCTTTTGTGAGGCTCCCCTTCTCCTCCCTACTAGCAAGTCCAAAGGGATTCTGCCTCCCCTACTCCTCCCCGCCTGCCTCCATCTTTGTCATCCCCAATCTGAGGGCTACCAGCTGACCTGCTCTCCCTGCCTCCCAGACACTCTACCTCCCCAGGCCCGGGCTGGGGACCATCACTCTATTGCAGGAGCACCTGGCTCTGTTGACATCTATGGAAGATCTGAGGGTTGAGGTGCCCTGGAAATGCATACACTGAGCTCCACACTGAACTTCCACAGAGGAATCTGACGGCAGCCAAGACTTGGGTCTGTGCTTCCTGCATGAGGGAGGGCAGCCCCTCTCTGGGCCTGTGGTCCTCCTGGAAAATGAAATGGCAGCCTTTGGGCCTTCCTGGTGGCGGGGCTCCCTGGGCTGGGAACGGTGCTCATCAGCTGCATGGGTTGTTGGGGCGGGGGGGGCTGGGGCATGAGGGTCTCAGCACCATGGTGGCTCAACCTGCAGGGTTTCTTGCTCCGATGACATTTTCCAGGAGGAAAGAGACTCTTGGCTGTTAGAATCCCCACCCCTCCAAAACAAGGACAGGCTGTGGTTCTTGAGCTTTTAGTAATAGTAACACACAGATATTTCATCGATCCCCATTTGAACCCCGGTCCCTGCACTGGGCCATTTCTATAAAGTTCTTGTTTAATCTACACTGCAAGTCTGAAAGGGGGTGATGCTCTGCCCATTTTACAGATGAGGAAACTGAGGCTTAGCACGCTGGAAAAGGTACCCAATTGTGTTTCTCTTTGAAGAAGAAAAGGAGAATGGAAAAGTTCTGTTTTCTTTCTGCATTCCTCATCATTCATCACTGACCAAAAAAAAAAAAAAAAGCAAAATGTTTTTTCCAGGGTCAGAGAAGCTTCCAGTCTGTACCAGGGACCAGGGAAGGGGTGACCAGCAGGTGCCTAGGTCAGTGCAGATAGCCTGCCCAGGTAACCTTGGGGGCCAGAGTCATTTATTCCCTTATAGTAAAAGTGTTTTTTGTTTTTTGTTTTTTATGATCTACGTTTGGGATGCTTTATATGGACAGTGCACGAAGCAGTATGTCACCCTCGAAGCCACAGGCAAGGTAGATCCCGACCTGCCCATTTTACAGATGAGGAAGCTGAGACCCGGATCGGGTTAGGTGGATCCAGAAGGAGTCTTCAGCTCCCTGACCCCAAGCCTGGATTCTGTGGTGTTGAGAGACTGTCAGGGCCTACATCAGTGAATCTTGAGCAAGCCTCAGAAGCCCCAGGCAGCACTTGTTAACCACAGACTGCTGGGCCCACCCCCAGAGGAAGGTTTCAGTTTAAGCATGATTCTACCTTCAATTCTTTCTGGAAAATTCACTTCATCCTTCCATGACTCTTTAGTGTTGCACCTTCTTGGTCTGTGACTTTCTGATTCAGAAGGTCTGAGTAGACCTTAGAATTTGCATTTCTAACAAAGTCCAGGTGATGCTGATGCTGTTGGCCCAGGAACCCCCTCCGATGAGATTCACTATAATGGTGGCCTGTTGGGCATTTTGAGATTTCAGAAAAAAAAGAGACAATATTTGGGGTATAGGTGGTAGCACCCGAAAGTCATTCCATGTGGCCAATTGCAAGTGGGTCCTCCCATTTTGCAGTTGGGAAAACTGAGGTCGGGAGAGGGACTGTGCCAGAGTCAAAGTGACATTGCCTAGGTTATGACTAGGTCCCCAGGCAGGACTAGCTACATAATATGCCGGGCCCAGGGCAGAATGAAAATCTGGGGCTCCTTGTTTAAGAACCTATGACAAATTTCAAGATTAACAGTAGAACATTAAGCGAAGTGGCAGGGGGCTCTGCTGAGCACGGGGGCTTGTACAGTTGCAGAGGTTTGTGCCACGAAGTTGCACTGCCCCCCAGGTCTCCTGGCTGCACCCTATACTGAGTGCCCAGGGGCTGATCTGCAGGATCTGCTCTGTCCCCCAGGACCAGGACCGGGGGCAGCCACCTAGAATGGTTAGAATGGAATTTGGCTTGTTTTTTTTTTTAGGAGGGGTGGCACCGCAAGAAGCCTACCCCCACAAATCCAACCCCCCCAAAAAAAACTTGGCCTGCCCTGCCCAGCTCCCATAGGACCCACCAGCCCTGCTCCCCACCCAAGTGTGCATCCATCCTTAAACATTTTAGAAAGCTTTGTGGGCAAGGGGAAAGAGCCAGCTGGGTAAAAAGGGGAAAAATTATTTTAAAAGTCACAGACCAAGAAGGTGCCACACTAAAGAGTCATGGAAGGATGAAGTGAATTTTCCAGAAAGAATTGAGGGTAGAATCATGCTTAAACTGAAACCAGCAGCCCCGCACAGCCTGAGGAAAGACACAGGATTCCCCCCTGAGAGGGGACACTCCCCCCACCCCCACCGCCTGCTGCCTTCCTGGTCCTGACCTGGTCCCCAGCTGCCACCAGGCCTCCTCCTCCTCCAACAGGAGACACCTCTGTGGCCCAGCCACAGGTGACAGGGAGAACCTTCCAGGCTGCCGTGCTGGAGCCATAAATGAAATCACCACATCGCAGCAAGAGTTCCAGGGGGAACTGAGTGACTGCAGAGGGGGAGGAAGAAAGCCAGCCACAGGACGAGATCCCGAAGAGGAACTTGTTTGTGTCACCAGGTCGTGTGTGAAGGTGTCCACATGCCTGTGTTTATGGCAACAGTCTGTTGCCCATGGTTATCTGGGGAGGGGGTGGGAGAGAAGATGACCTTGGTCTTGACACGGAAACCCTCCCCGCTATATGATGATTTCTTTTCTAAAAATACATACGCTTTGGACATCTGTGTTACATTTTTAAAATAGTGCCCATGAACTGATGAATGGATAGAGAGAACATGCCTATCCACATGATGGAATATTATTCAGCCATAAAAAGTACCGATAACGTACCACCGTGTGGAGGGACCTCCAAAACATTAAGCTGAGTGAAATCAGTCAAAACCAAAAGGCCACATGTGGTATGAGTCCGTTTGTATGAAATCACCAGAATAGGCAAATCCAGAGACGGAAAGTCGAGTGGTGGCTGCCAGGGGCTGGGCTTAGGGTGGGGACAGTGAGGGGGAATGTGAAGTTTAATTTCCAGACTGTTCGAGGTGTGTGGGGTTCACTTTGAGGGTGGTGAGCATGTTCCAGAACTAGATACAGGGGATGGTTGCCCAACACTGTGAATGTGCTAAATGCCACGGAAGCGTGCGTTTTAAAATGGTTAAATCTCATGTTGCGTGAATTTTTTTTAAAACAATTAGCATGAAAGTGGATCCTCGGCGCGCCCACTGCCTGGGAAGCCTGCTCAGTGTGTCTGCCGAGGCTGGGCATGCACCTGCCCGTGCGAGCCAGCCACTCCGCCCGGAGGCCAACACCCGACAGGAAGCTGTGTGCGGGCAGCAGAGCCCCACGGGACAGCGCTGGCAACGGGCTCTTCCTCAAACCCCCAAACGGGAAACTACGCCGGTGCCCATCGATAGCAGAACGAGTGAAAGCAGAAACAATGGAAGATTCACAGAATGGGAAATTCCCCAGCAATGAAAGACAGCAAATTACTGATACCCACAACAAGCGTGGATGAACCTCAAAGATGCGGTGGGAGCCTAAGAAGCCAGGCACAAAGAACGCACACTCCGTTCAGGTGAAGTTCAAGAGCGGGGCATGTTAGAAATCAAGATAGTAGTTACACCTGGTGGAGGGGCACAGCGATGAGAAAGGAAGAATGTTCTCGTGGATGGAGTGTTTTGGAGTCTTCCTTGTAAGCCAAGCACTCGATGTGCATTGAATCCTTGTAAGTTCTTATACTCATTTCACAGATGAGGAGGCTGGGGCGCAGGAAGGTGACATCTGGGGATCCAGGACGAGCAAGCTGCTCAATGGCAGGTGGAGGTCTGAATGCAGTTCTGCTTGGTTCCAGGGCCTGGGTCCCTAAGTCCTGTGCGAGGACTTTATCAGAGATGTCCGACTGCCTCCAGATGGGACTTGGACTCGGAGCCTTTCTGAAACCACAGTCCCATGCTTTTAACCCCTACCTTCCAAGTTAGGGTGTATAAAATACTGAGCACACACAGGCCTTCCAGCCATGTTGGCTATTACTGTCAACTCTCGTCTAGCAGAAGGTGGACAATGAAGGAGAGGAACAGCCTCCCTAGGAAGCAGACTCGTGGTCAGATGGTGGATCCAGCCACGCACAGTGGGACCGAGATCCAGGCCCATTGCCTGGGAGCCTGCAGTTCAAGGTGAGTTTCCACACGCCAGAGCCCAGATCCCTGGCCCTTCTGATGTCTTCTTGACCAACTGGACCAAACTGCATGGTCCACTCCAGGCCTGGCCTGGCTCAGAAGCAGCTGGAGCACACGTTTAGAGAGCCCTGGATGGAGCAGCTGGGGGGCTGGGACCAGCGCACTGCGTTCTGAGCTACTCCGCTGTGAAGTGTGCATTGAAAATACGCCCAGATCGATCAGAAGCCAGAGGTCAGGCTCCAGGGACAATAACTATTCCCTGCATGCCCAAATGTCCCCAGCAATTTCACAAATGAAAATTGAGAACGCCTTGATTATCTGCCCTGAGACAGACAGGAACAGGCTCCCCAGGGCCCCCCTTCAAGGCCAGTGGCTTGTGCAGCCAAAAGCGATCTCAATCTCAGACTCGGTACAACTGAAAATGGCCTCCCTTTCATCTACCCCATTACCCCCATTCTACAGATAAGGAAACTGAGGCCCAGCAGGGAAAACGGACTTGCCCAAGATCAAAGAGTGAGAGCTGGAAGGAGAGCCAGGATTCAAACCCACGTTCCTTGACCCCCAGGCTGGGTTCTTGCTTTATAACCCCCACTCTATTGGCTAAGGGACTCATTGTCCAACCTAGAGGGTCTATGAATCACTCGTGCATTTCGTAAATACTCATTGAGCACCTACTATACCCCAGACTCCATGCTAAAAATCAGGAAGGCAGCAGTGAGTAAGCCCAGGAATGGACCGTACCCTGGAGCTTATAGTCCAGGCAATGGCACATCCAACTGGCCGTCCAGCTAGCTCCTTCTCAGCCTTGGAAATTCTCGGCACCTCGGCCCTTCGCGCACATGTGCTGGGCCCTTCTTGCACACCAGGCTCAGTGTCAAGACCGAGAAATGCAAACATGAAGAAGGTACAGCTTGGGATCCTAGAAAACCGGTCAGTGGGATACAACCTGTACTTAAATAATTACAAGTTGAAGGTGAATGGTGAATGTTGAAATAGACAGAGACGGTGCCACAGAGCGTGGGATGTTCGCGAGGGCTTCTTGGAACACATGGTCTTCGGTGTGGGTTTGAGACCATTCAAATTTTGGGTAGGGAGGTGAGATGGCGGGGGTGTGTTGGGGGGACAGGCATTCTAAGCGAGAGAAGTGACTATGAGCAAAGGTGCGGAGGTGGGACCGTGAGCGTTCTGATGAATCACAACTGGCCTCAGTGGATGGAGCAAAACAGATAGAAGCTGGGATAGTAACTTGTGGTCATGTCATAGAAGGAGTTCAAAGCCAGATGAGAAGGTTTTTCTTTATTCTGCCATGCAAGGGAAGAATGGTGGAAAATTTGGATTCCTCACCCCTACCCCAGACCTGTTAAGTCGAAATGCCTGGGACCAGTCTGACAGTTTCTTAAAAGGTAAAACATGGAGCTACCAGATGATGCAACAATTCTGCCCCTAGGTAAACACCCGAAAGAAATGAAAGCAGGGACTCAAACAGATACTTGCATGCCAATGTTCCTAGAAGCTCTGTTCACAGTAGTCAAAAAGAGGGAAAAACCCAAATGTCCATCAACTGATAAATGGCTAAAAAGGAATATTACTCCGTCATGAAAAGGAACAACCCTCTCATCTATGCTACAACATGGATGAACTTTGAAAATGTTCAGAGAAAGAAGCCGGGCAGAAAAGAACACTTCTTGCGTGATTCTGTGTCTATGAAAAGTCCAAAATAGGCAAATCTATATACAGAGAGAGTAAAGTCGTGCTTGTCAGGGGCTAGGGTAGGTGTAGGAGGTTGGGGGTGATGGCTAAAGGGAGTGGGGCTTCTTTTGGAGGTTCTTCTATTCTAAAATAGTGGCAATGTGAATATACCAAATGCTATGAACTGTATACTTCACATGGGTGAGTTGCATGGTGTGTGAATTATGTCTTAAAGCTGTTATGGGGGCGCCTGGCTGACTCAGTCAGTGGAACCTACAACTCCTGATCTTGGGGTTGCGAGTTCAAGCCCCACACTCAGTGTAGAGATTATTTTTTCAAAGAAGTGTTAGGAAATGTCTGGGACTTGGAACCTGGGACGTGTGCATTTTAACAAGCACCACAGGTGATTCTTTTGCTCACTACACTTGGAAAACACGAGTAGGGATAATGGGCAGTCCCTGAGGGGGCAGGCTAGGGGACAACACGACGTAAGAAGCGTTTCCAGAAGGTGGGTCTGGCAGAAGGAAGGAACTCGAAGGAACATCTCAGAGCAACCCCATCACCAACACAGGAGGAGTCCAACCCTATGTACTCACCGTTTCTCTTTGGCCAACCCTTGGGGAAATGGTGAGAAGTCTATGGAAACTCTTCACCGATTTCTCCCAGGGCCCGCGTGGTCCACCCTGATCATCTGAACCCCTCGTGGGGTTTGCTCCCCTGTCAAAGCGCCCACTTCCAACATTCTTCCTACAAGCACAGCTGAAGCCCCTCCTTTCAACCGTGGCCATGGGGACAGGAATGGCCCAGTCTCCCTTGCTGGACAAGGCACATCATGTCAACCTCACCCAGCCGGTCCCATCCCAACCACCCTCTTCTGGCTCAAACCACAGGTCTCAGGTTCCCCACATCAGACATCATCGGCTCTGCAGCTACATCTATACCCCATTCTGGCTGATCCCTCCACTCCTCACCCCTGAGTTCCCCCGCCCTCCCTTCTCTCCTGGGGGCTGGGTTGACAAAAGCACCCCAGTCCTCGAGCCTGCCCTGCTCCCGCATGGCCCCCCAGACCTCCCCGCGCCCTCCATCCGGCCTTTCTGGGAAGAAGCGATGGTGATCCCCCACCTTGTGGGTCATGAAGGCCTCGTGTGGGTGGCCCCATTGCATCATTTCCCAGGATTCGGCCTTCCTGGGTTATTCCAGAATGTTCTCAGGAGGGGAGTCACACTCTTACATGATCGCAGCACCTCACATTTTGCACACCACTCCTTACTTCACCTCTTTTGGCCTTGGTGTTCCTCATCTATAAAATGGGGGCAATACTAGGACCCATCTCATAGAAGTGCACGACCGGGCTCTGCTCTAAGTGCTGAGAATACAGCGGTGAACAAAGTAGACAAATTGGATCCCTACCCTCCAGGAGCTGACAGTGGGGTAGGGGGAGGGCGGGAAAGAGGCAAGGTCAAACAGTACAGATGACAAATAAGCAAACAGTACAGTTTGGCAGGAAGGGAGCGTGAAGGGGGCCCTGAGGGCTGGGATGTTCCTTTCTTCATCTAGATGCTGGTTAAAGGGGTGTGTCTGGTTTGCCAAAGCCCACCGAGCAATGCCAAAGGGGCAGGCGCTTTTCTAAATGCTCATGACAATTACATTCCAGTAGGGTTTTTTTTTTTAATAAAATATCAGAAGTTAGGAAGTGATAAGTGCTTATTTTTTTAAAAAAAGAGAGGGGGGTAAGCAGAGCAGAGCTAAGGGACAGCATGCCAGGGTGGGTAGAGCAGCCTGGTTTTAAATAGGGGGGGTGGAGGTAGGTCTGGGGGAGGGGACATTTGAGCCAAGATGTGAAGCGGGACTAGCTTGTGTAATGTCACAGACGACTGACCGGCGGGTGCAGGACTTGGGAGTGGGTGAGGTGGGCAGGGGCAATTGGCAGCACCCTCCTCACCCCCAAATCTCAGGGCCCCCAGCCACCACCACCTGCTCCAGGTGTTCCTTTCTGAGTCTCCAGGGAGAGCGCCCGGCTCCCACCCCACCCTGAACCCACAGGATCAGCCAAAGCAGCTGAAACCGGTCAGGTCCTGGCCCGGTGCCTTTGGGGGACTAAAGGGGTGGGGGCAGTGCTGGGAAAGAGTATGGAGAAAAACAAAGCCTTCCTCCTTAGAGACGGTTTGTTCTCTCAACGGCTGTTGGAAATCTGAGGCTCTCGTACTCCAGCCTCAGAAAGGAAAGAGGAGAGACAGCCCCACGGCGGGAAAGTTCCTCGCAGACATCTGAGTGCCAGGAAGGAGGGTGTGCATCTACCGGGCTCCACAGGCCCTGTGGGCAGCCAGTGGCCCGAGCTGGGCATGGAGGGGCCCCCAATCGTGCTGTGCCCACCGCTCCACCACTGACCTCCCGCAGGTGACTTGGCCACTCTGAGCCTCAGTCTCCTCATCTATAAAATGGACCCGACAATCGTCCCTGCCTTGGGGGAATGACTGCAACAGCGAGGTGTCTCAGTTCTTAGCGCTTGGCACAGTGCCAGGAACAACCACATGCACGGTAGGTGCAACCTATAATAATCAATTAAGTACCTGAGATTTTCTTTGTTGCAGCCATGCTGCGAGGTTGAGGCCATCCCTTCCCTTCTTAAATCAGGAGTTAAATTCCAGAAGGTTGAATGACTCATCCAAGGCCTCAAGGCCATAGAATCGGGGTTTTGATGGCCCGGTGTAAGATGGAATGCGGGTCCCCTTGTTCAGAAATTCTCAAGAACTGCAAGATGGCAACAGTAGAGCATTAAACCAGGGGTGGGGAGCTCTTGCACAAAAAAGGCAAAAAAAAAAAAAAAAAATGAGCCTTGGTCGGGGCTGCCGAATCTGGCTCAGGGACTTCTGGGCTGGCAGGTTTAAGCTGTAGGCTGTGGGAACGTTTCAATTCAGTTATTTTTTAGATGAAGCTTTTTGTATTTTTTCCAAATTTTCTATTATGATCGTATGGTAGTTGTATAATTAGGGAAAAATGAACTTGATTTAAATGATATTTTCAGGCATGGGCTGTGATTAAATGATATGGAGGGGTAAGAGCCTGTGTGCCTGACTCCCAAACTTGTGTATCACTTTGCAGCCTAGTGTCTCAGTTTCCCCATCTGAAGATAAGGGGATGCGTTGAGATGCCTTCTATCTTGAGACTCAGAGCATTTTGACATGGTGGGCTGCCATGCGGGGAAAACTGGGGTAGTTTCTGGTCACTACCTATGCCAAACCCCTCCCTCACGGATGCCTATTGCACACTTACTATGTGCCAAGCCTGGGCATGCTGCGAATAACACGTCCATGTGACATCTTCAAGCGTAATGGCAAACAGCAAACAAGTTATCTCAAATGATCATTTACATAAGTCCAAGTTTGCAACACGCTGCAAAGAAGTGCAGAAGGTGGTTCCGGAACGTAAAGTACAAGATCAAGTGCACAGGTCAGGTAAGGTTTCCTCGTGGAAGCAGCACTTAAGGGTTAACAAGAGCCAGCCAGGGAAAGGGAACAGGGAACGGTGTGTGAGGACCCGGAGGCAGGGGTCCCACGGCTGCGGGAGGGATGTTCAGGGTTCTGGAGCAGAGAGAGCCAGGGTGCCAGAGGCAGAGGACACGGCTGCAGAGGCCAGAGGAGCTGGTTCATGTGGGGCCTTGGTTGGGCAGGAGTTAGTACTTATGTCAAGGGCACTGGGGAGCCATGGATAGTTCTCATCCCAGGAAGAGGATGGCAAGCCTCTAGGAAGACTGGAGCCCCCTGTCCTAAGTGGCCACTTGAGCTGGAGAAGGCTTCATTCATAAATGAGGTCTGGCTCAGGTGCCAGAAGCAGGAGTCCCACAGATGAGAGGATTTTGCGGGGGAGGGGTCAAACACCCTGAACCTTCCCCAGCTGCCACCAGAAGGCTCTGGTGGCAGAGCCATCCCAGGCAAGCTCAGAAGCCAGACTGTTGAGCCCTCTTCATTACACAACTGTCTCATCTCAGACCCTCCACCTGGCATGGGCGTAGCACAGACCATTCCGGCACAGGATAGCACATAGTAGGTGCTTTGCAATAAAAGCCACCATTCCCTGAGCAGCTGTCACTGTTCCCAACATGGTGCTGAGACTCCACAGTCATCGACATAGTCCACCATCCCATCAAGCCCTGAGGTAGGCACCAGCACCCCCTTCACTTTAGAGATGAATACACTGGCACACAGAGACATTCACACCCAAGACCAAAGTCTCAGGTTGCTGGAGTCAAGCCCCAGAGAGCACATCTCTGTCACAGACATCTCTTTCCCTCATCCCCTCTCCACATGCCTCTTCTTTACACACACGGGGCACCCAATAGGGCCGTTGACTTTTTCCCGAGGCCATCTGCGTACATTTTCTCGGGGAGAGCAGAAGAGGGTCACACCTAAGAGCAGGCTTAAAGTCTCTGCACACAGGCTGCTGTGGTGAGGGTGAGTCAGGATGGCATAGTACATCATATATGCTCAATAGATGCTCCCCGTGATGATTGGACTCCCCCCGTGTCACCACTGGGAGGGCTTCATGGCACATAGTTCATTGGACAGATGGACCCACGAGGGGCAAGAAAGGCTAAAGCCAAGTCAGAAGACTCACAACAGGGTCAGAGCTGGGACTGCCCTGGCCCACCCTTGCTCCGGGGATCCTGACTCACCCACCAGCCCATCCTTCAAGTGCTTTATAGAAGTATCCTGAGAGCAGGAACTGTTATCTGTCTTACTGTTTTAGCCTCCATGCCTAGTACAGTGCAAGCTACCAATAAGTACTAGTTGAACGAATGGATGGACGGATTGGTGGATGGACGAGTCATGTGGCAGACAGACTCTGGGTGCCCCCCCACCATGATCCTCACCTCCTGACGTTTATGCTCTTGTATAATCCTCTCCCCCTGAGTGTGAGGGGGACCTGTGACTTGCCTCTAACCCATGGCAGGGTTGACAGGATGCACGCGATGACTACATAAGATCATAACATCTATCTTACAGGAATCTCTAGCTCACTGATGGGCTTTGAAGAAGGAAGCTGCTGTGGTGTGGGCTACCGTGTTGGGAAGCCTATATGGCAAGGGCATGTGGACGGTTTCTCAGAGCTGCAGAAGGCCTCTGACCAATAGCCAGCAAAAAAACTGAAGCCCTCAGTCCTACAACCACAAGGAACTGAATTCTGCCAACAGCCTAAGTGATCTTAGATCCCTCCCCAGTGGAGCCTCGGATGAGACCACAGCCCCAGCGGACACTTTGATGGCAGCCTTATGAGACCCACGCAGAGGCCCTGGCTAAGCCAGGCCCGGACTCCTGATCCACAGAAACTGTGTGATAATAAAACATATGTTGTTTTAAGCCACTAAACCAATGGTAACTTTTTACCCAGCAAAAGATAACTAATATGGCCACAGTCTTCAATATCCATAGTTCCTAACCTGGCCCGTTTACAAACCAATTCCTATTCCATAATTTCATCCAGGAATATTAAGATAAAAAGAAAATTACTTGGGGCTGGAAAGAGAAGGGGAAAGGGAAACTTTAAGACCATTCTGGGAGCTCCGATGTGCTTGAATCTGAGGACACGCTCTTTCTAGAACTGGCTTGGAAATGGGACCCCATGTCACTTCCCTTAAGAGGGAAGGCTTAAGGTCATCTCAACTAACCAATGCATCCATCCTCTGTCGGAAAGTGAAGGTGGGGCTGCTCTCTGCTTCCCAACCAGGATCTTAGGCTCCTGCGGGTGGCATGTGCTCTGTTTTCCATGGCTCAGCCAGACACGATGCCTGGTTCAGACTGAGAAAAAAAGCCTGCTCTGGCTGCAGGGTCGCCACGTGCCTTCTCTGAATGTCAGATCATCCCAGGCATCAACTCCTTGAGTGGAGGAATCATGAGATCCCTGACCTCTGTAGGCACAGAAGCCCGGACTCGGACAACCAGCATGTCTGTCCTCAGAGCCAGTTCATTTCCAGATACTCCAGTTTTGGGTGGTGGAGGCAAGGTGAACACAGCCGGGGCTGGATCCCTGAGGTTTCTTTATACTGATCCTATACTGATGAGGTGATTAAGGCCCAGAGAGGGGCTGTGACGTGCCTGGAGTCCCACAGCTGGGAAGGGGCTGAGCCAGGATTTGAACCTCTTAAGAGTCTTCTCTCTTCATTGCTTACACCCAGGACTGGCTACACAACTTGCAAAGCCCAGTGCAAAATGAAAATGCAGGGCCCCTTGTTCAAAAATTGTGCATTTCAAGTGAGCCACAGCAAGGCACTGACCTGAGCACAGGGCTCTGCGTGTGACTGCACAGGTCACATGCCCGTGAAGCTGGTCCTGGCGGCAGGTGATGTTAGCCGCTGGTGTTCTCATTATAATCTCATGCTTATATATGCCTGGATCTTCACATCAGAGGATAATTCTGGAGTCTCAAGGATCTTCGTGATCCCAGGATTACACAACAGTATGCATCCTCTCAAATCCTTGCTAGATCGGGACCCAGAAGATCATGAAGAATGAAAGATAGGTTGTCAAGTAGTGTTGGAGCTAGAAAAGGTCACCAAGTCAAACCATTTGACAGATGTGGAAATTGAGACCCAGAGAGTGGTAGTGGCTTTCCTGGTCTCCAGGACCCCGGGATCTTCCTCACCCTTGAGAACAACTGTCTGGGTCCCAGGCTCTGCCCGTTCAGCTGCCAGACTTCCCCTATTCCTCCTGCCTCTGGCCTTCCTCAGGGGAATTCTCCATTCCGTTGTCCTCCTTTTGGGCCCATCTTCGTCCAAGCCAACTGCCTCTCTTAGCTCGGTGCCCCAGGGGAGCTCTACCAGCGGCTGCTTAACTCAAATTATAGCTTCTTTAGAAAGCAAGAGAAAAGGAGAGGGGATAGAGGAAAAACACTGCCACTCTAAAGAGGCCCTCGTCAGCCTGTTATGAGCGAGGAGTTTGTTTTTTGTTAATATTTTTTCTGCATGGCGTGCTGCAAATAAGAACATTCAGAGAGCAAATTGGTGGCGTATTTACTGCTGTTGGTTCTTCAGCAGCACGAAGCCAGTAATAATGGAGAAGCCACTTGAAGTGCTAGCTCCATTCCGCCTGGTTAAAGAGATCAGGGCTCTGCTCACGGGCTGTGTTTTGTCAAGTAAACACAGAGCGCAACCCCAGAACACCCAAGCTAATAGCATAATAGGATTGCGCCTTCTGCGGGCTCCCCACATCCCCACGGGCTCTGTGGTGCAAAGGGCTGGGCTCCAAGCTCTGGGTGCCCACCCGCTACCTAATTTGCAATGCCTAGTGCAAACTGAGATGAAAAAGCAGGGTCCCTTGTAAGTTGTGCACCAGGAGGGTAGGAATACCCCTTAAGGGGAAGATTGGACAGACAAGACAGGAAGGGGGCCACCTGGGTTCAAATCCCAGCCCTGGCTGTTTCTGGCTGGGTCATCGTGGGTGAGTTACTTTACCCCTCCATCCATACCTCTATTGCTTCATCGATACAATGAGTATAATGAGTCCTAACCCCATAGGATTATTATGAGGATTAAGTGGAGTTAATACATGGGAAACCCTTAAGACATGCCTGGTCCATAGGAAGAACTGAACAAGCAATGAATTTTACCATGATTGGGAAGATCACAGACCTGAACTTGGCATGCTGTGTGAACTTGGGCAGATCACTTCATCCCTGGCTGCTTTAAGGGAGTTATAACTCATGCCTATGTCACGGGGAGCTGAGAGGGTTATCCGGAGTAAGGAACGTTTACAAGTTTTGTAAGCAGCTCTGTTACAGCAGTTGCTGTTACTGTGGCCCAGTTGCAGGCCTCTTGGGAAATCGTGTGGGCTACTGCCTACGTACCACCTGGGAAAGAATTTGCCACAACGTGGTACCGAGTGGAAGATTCACACACCCCCTGACCCAGCAATTCCGCTCCTAGAAATACGCCCAAGAAGAATCCTGGCCCCTGTGTTTCAGGAGACGTGCACATGCATGTTCACAGCGACTCGGGTCAGGACAGCTCCAAACCCGAAACCAACCTGATTGTCCATTTCCATTTCCATTCCTCTTGGAAGCTTCAGGACCTCATCCTGCAAGGAAATAGGCAAGTTGTGTCGCTTTCTCTCTCTTCTCTGATTTACCCACGTGGGTACAGACCTTGCTGGATTTCTCCCTTGGGTCTTCTTCTTCCTTCACAGCAAAGCTGAAGCGAGGCCAGCTTCAGCACTGGACTTGGTTGGGCGATGAGCCCCAGAGGCCTCACACCTGGACCCTGTGCCCCAGTCGAGCTGGACCAAACCTCACTAACAACCATATGAAGTTCACCCTCCCAACCCTCTCTTCCCACCCATATCTCCTTTGAAAATCTTATCATATTTGCTGCTTTGAACAATTTAATTCTACTACTCAGAAGCGCAGGCTTGGTTCTGTGTTGATTGAAAGCCCAAACACCAAACAAGGCAAAGTCGACCACTATTCTCCTCTCTTCACCTGCTCTTACCATATGGTCAGAGGCTCAGTGATGAAACATTACTTCCATTTAGAATAAACCTCAGTCTCTTTTCCCACTTCCAGCTCCCCAAATATGTGTGAATAGAAAATATAAATAAATATAAATATAATTCTGTAGCCATTTGTGTTCAGGATTTAGAATTTCCTCCTAGAGGGAAAAGACAGGAAGGGGAGACTTGTAAGCGCAGGCTGTGCTTCATTAAGAAGTGTGTTTGGGTGGCGATCACTTTTCTCTAACCTAGACAAGCCGGCTGGAAGCTGACCTCAGTACATCCTGAAATTTCATCAACTCCTCCCCCCCCCCCCCCCACCCCCACAAAGAGCCTCCCCTGACTCCTCCCCCACCAAAACAGAGCCCCTTCCTTCCTGTCTCCCCAAGGACCTCCAGGGGTCACAGGGACTGCGTGAAATACGCTCCTCCACTCCCATCGGTGGGGCTCTGGGCTGCCAGACAGCTTTAGATGCCTGGCGGGCTGCCCACCAGCACGTGATGGGGCCCTGGGTCACGAAGGGCGGTGCTGGGGACTGAAGCCGGGCCACTGCCTGAATCGACGGAAGGGGATCCTTGTCCTGATTTCAGCAACAGACACGTTCCATAGCACTCTACATCCTCAACAAAACTGTTCCAGAATACTAATAAACAGAACCTTGATGATAATGCTGATAATCCTAGTAGCTATACTTGAGGGCCTTACAATCTCCAGCCAAGCTGGAAAGCGTGATCGCTGTTTATTAGATATTTATCAGATGCTAATATCGTATAAACATTCGGGGATCTGATTCACACAACTCTCCCATGAGGAAGGGCCAAACATTCCCCCCACTTTACAGATGGAGAAAGTGGGGCTCAGAGGAGGTGGGCTCCTTTGCCCAAGGGCATCCCCCCCCAGTAAAGGGCAGTACCTGGCACTGGACCTGGAGCCCCACCTTTCTCTCTAGTTCTAACATCTACTACAGCATGGAGATGTCAAAACGATGTTCCTTCCTGGATTTCGCTCAACAAAGGCTCCTTCTGAGCCAGAGCCCTTGGAAGGTGCCCCTGGGCTCCCCCACATGCCCTCCCGGCCCCGAGCGTCCTCATAAAATTCCAAGATTCCCCACCAAGGTCCATTTCAGCAGAGCCCTATTACAAAACCGTAGCCCGCCAACCCCCCAGCATGTGGGTGAGGCCAGCCCTTGGAATATCAGAAATATTGCAAATAGCTCACAGACTCTCCCCCCGCCACAGCCCCCACCACTGTGGCCTTTGGGGCTGGCGAGGTGCCCCCCAGCGCCTGGCTTTGGGCAGACATGCGGGGCTGCCATGTTGGCTTCAGTTCTGGGTGGGCCAGAGGGCAATCCTGCGGGAGGCAGAAACTTCTGGTGCTCTCGACTTAACCTCTCGTCCAGAGTCAGCCAGTCATGCGGAGGCCGGGGTGGGGGTAGGGGACCCATTCAGCCTGAGTGGCGAAGCCCCCTTCAGCTGGCGGGACATCAAAATCCACACAAAATGCTTCCATGTGGTGCCAGCCCTCAGCCGGTGTCCTTCACGTCGAATTAATCCCCGGGCTGCTCAGACAGACATGTCCTCACAACTCTGCTTTCATGTTTGCCCACAATTTCAACGTCATCACACAAAATCAAGGCTAATTGTGAACAGACCTCCCCCGCCCCCCCCGCCCTACCTCCCCTCCCCCCCTTCACATCTGGATCCCACAACCTTTCCCGGGGGCCTCAGAGACCTGCTCAGGCTCCGAACTCTTAGACTCTAATTTGATCTCCCTTCCCTTCCCCAGCCTCCTAAATATATGGATTGGAATGTTCTTTTCTTTCCTTTAGCCTTGTCGACCTTGTCATTGCCAGGACTACCCTATGAATTCTCCACCTCTCTGGGCTCTCTCTAAGTGAACAGCTATGCTCTGGAAAAGCCGAGGGAAACCCACCCTCTAATCAATGGGGAAAACCTCTCTCCCTCTGCCTGCCTGGTACCTCCCATGCTCTGGCCCCGAGCCATATTCCCCGTGGCGTGTCTGGGTGCGTGAGTATCCTCAGCCCGCCCTTACCCTCCCTGTGCCCAGACCGTGTGAGTGACACGTTACCCACAGCAGAGGGGACGTGGTCCAGCTTGACAGGGCTCCCTGGGCTGAGAGGAGTTCAGTGCAGGAGAAATGGAGGTGTTTGCCATCCTCGGAGAAGCCCAAAGGAAGTAAGTGTCTTTGGTGTTTGCCAGTGGCTAGTTTGGGGAAGGGAAGGAAGAGATCCAGGGGGGATCCTCCAGGTTTTGAGAGCTCCTCAGAGGTGGGCCTAGGCACCCCAAGTACTCAGGGCTCTGTGGCTCCTTCGGGGCAGAAAGGTGGGGGTGGAAGGGTTTCCAAGCATTGATTAATTAATGTTAATTGTGTGTGGCCAAGGCCCCAGAACATTCCCAAAAGGGGGTCCTTAAGTTGTAGGGAACCTATCCTCTCTTCTCAAAAAACCACATCGTTTCAGAGCCCCCCCCGAGTGCCCATTTTGCAGATGAGAAAGCTCAGGCCCAGAGAGAAGAGAAGGGCTTGTTGCCTAAGGTTGACGAGAACCGTGGTCCTTCAGGCCTAGGAGGGCCTTTGTTGGGTGCTGCTTGTCGACAGAGATGGCAATGAGCACCACCGGCGGCCCGTACTGGGTGTTGGGGGTCCCAGGAAAGGCAGTCCCACCCTAGACAAGTCCGAGAGAGGACATAAGAATCTGAGTTTGGACTTGCACTCAGCAAACACCGCTCCACCATGGGCTGATGGCCCGGGGCTGGGTCAGCAGGCCCAGGTGACACATGTGCTGACATTTAGCAGAAGAACGGGGGGCTGGGGGGGGCGGAGCCGGGGAGGACTGCAGGCTCTGGAGCCAGAACCCCCTGAGGCTCAACTCCACCTGCTTCACACACGCGCCAAGTGACCAAGTGACCATGAGCGGCGACCTAACCTCTGTGAGACAGAGTACTGTCCACCACCCGCCCCTATAGAACCAGCCCGATCTGGCGGGTGCTTGGCATGAAGCAAGCACTTCATTCAAATTACCCCAGTTAGTCCTAGTATGATTCCAGACTATCAGCATCCCATTTCCCAGGTGCAGAGACTGAGGCCTCTGACTTACGTTAAGAACACACGAGAAGTCAGGATTCCAGTTAAAAACCCAAAGTGATTAGGGAACTGAATAAGAGACGACACAAATTATTTAATCAACCACTGAATGAGTAAACCAGGGGATGAAGGAAGGATGGGGCGAATGAATATAAATTTGCCCTTCTCCAGAGCTCTAGGGCACATTTCGAGGTGACACGCGGTGCTTGAGAAGGACCCTCCCCCGCTCCTTCATTTCCAAAAACCGCAGAAGGGGATTTAAATGCACTCTGTCCCCTATCATCCACATCTGCCGAGAATAAGGCTGGAGCTGCTCGGACAAATGAAATTCTGACAAAGCATGTCACAGGCTTGAAGCACCTGTCACTGAGGGGGAGAGACGCACATTTGAATGCTCTGAATGCAGGAGAAGGACCACGGCTCTCGAATGACAATTGTATGGTCCCGCTGACTCTCCCTCTGACCTTCTGCCGGCACCCGAAGGGCTCCCTCCTGTAAACATCCCACCAATAGTTTATCTTCATAAAAGTGCCTGTAATGGAGACAGAGTTCATTTGAAACGGTTTCCTAGGCCGTTTGTCTTGTGGGCCAATTGCCGAGTGATGGCCCAAGTGAATACCGCCCCGTGTAGCGGGGTCCCGTAGGCCGCGGTTCATGCCCACGTGACAGGGCAGCTGGACTCATGGGCCTTCGAGGAGCCTTAAGTGGATGATTTCAGCCACTGCCGGACTTGACCGCGGACACGTTCAAGGCCAACCCCCCACACTCCCGACCTCTTTTTCCCAAGGTTTGGGAGCAGAAGTCGGGAGGCCCAATGACCACCCTTACAGACGTAGACCCTGAGGCCCAGAAGGAGGACATGGCGGGGCGGGGCGGGGGGGGGCCTGCGGTCATCTAGCAGACTGTCTAGTGGGTCGGAAACCGTGTTTTCCCTTCCTAACCCGTGATGCAGAGGTCAAGAAATCACTGTAGGAACCCCCAGGGCTCCCCCCCACCCAGTTAGCCAAAAGAGTAGAGGCTTTGGAGGCAGAAAGACCTGGATTCAGAGTCCATGCTGGCCGCCTCCCGGCTGGGTCACTTGGGGAACCGTTGCTTCACTGTTGTGAGTCTCAATAAGAAAAGCAATAATATTTCCCAGGAAGGCTTTGAGGGCCAGACGGCTTTGCGCGGGGCCTGCCGCAGAGGAGGCCCGGTCAAGTGCAAATTCCCTCCCCTCCGGGGCCTAATTCGACGTCTTTTCACCCGAGCCCGTCTGCCTCCCCGGGCTGTCCAGGCCCGAGCCTCCCGGCCGCCCGGCCGCGGACCTCGCAGATGTGACAAATACGGAAAGCATTAGACTCCCTGGCCATCGGCCGGCGCGGCCGTGTTTATGTTTGCAATAAAAGCAAGCAGGTGTTGGCAATTTAACTAATCAGGCACCGTCCTGGCCCCAGACGCTGGCCTGCCTGTGCTCCTCGCTGTGGGCTCATCTCCACTCGGCCTTCCCCGAGCTGCAATTAGCTGGGTCCCCCGGCCCCCAGCACACCGCTCGGATTACCACCACGGGGTGGACGGAGGGACAAACGGACAGACCCTCGGTGATCCAAGACCAGCCGCGTGGGCCTGAGACCCCCTCAGACCCACCCTGCCAGGTGACATCGAAACAGGCCTCTTTCTTTCTCTGGAGCCGTCTTTAGGGGGCAAGCCTGCTAAAGAGAGGCCATCTGTCTGGAGGTTTCAGCAGGAAAGAGGGGCAGCTTCGAGAAGTCGTGCAGTCCCCAGACCCTCAGAAAAAGCCCAGCCTGAGTTATAGGCTATGGCCCCAAAACTCAACTGGACCAGCTCGGCCTATGGAATCAGACAGAATGATCTCTAAACCCACAGAGCCTAGCACAGTGCCAGGCATATAGTCTAGGGATAGACGTTCATGAGTCCTGCTTGCCTGACTCCAAACATTCCCTGCATGACCCCAGGCAGAGCCCATCAGCCAGTCTGAGCCTCAGTTTGCTTGCCTGTCAAATGGACAGATTAGACCAGGACGGGATTCCTTAACCCCAGGCACCATTGACATTTGAGGCTGGATGATTCTTTGTAGTAGGGCCTGCCCTGTACACTGTAGGATGTCTAGCAGCATCCTGGGCCTCCAACCACTAGATGCCAGTAGCTGCCCCCTCCAGTTATAACAACGCAAAATGTCTGCAGACATCACCAAATGTCCCCTGGGAGGGCGACATCCCTCGCCCCAACCCAAGTTGAGACCACTGGAACAGAACAGGTCTGTTCTTCCCACTAGCTGCACATCGGAATCCCCGGGGAGAGGACTTGGAAAAAAGGAACAATGCCCCGCTCCCCTCTTCCAAGAGATGCCCTGGGAAGGGTCCTGGGCGTCAGGCCTGGATTTTTTTCAAAAAGCTCCCCCTGTGATTCCGGTGATGGGGTAGTCTTGAGACCCACCGTGGACTAAAAGATCATTAGGGACACTCCCAGCTTTCTGGGCAGAGACCTCCTGGCATGATCTTCGCCTCACCTCCTACAGCCACCCCCCAAGTCCGCCGCGTTTCCCTGTCTGTCGTGCGGGACCGCCCAGAGCCACCCCCCCACCCCGGTCCCACCCCACGTGTGGTCCTCTCAAGTTTCCTAGCAGACGTTATTTAACCAATTCTGAGTTGACCAGAATCCAATAAAATGCGGCCCCTACAACACTTTCACAGCTAATTGGTTTGACTGGTACATTGTAAATGTGTGAAGTGACTTTAGTGAGGGACAGCAGGGCCCTCGTTAACCTTTCCAGGGGACTCGACTGGTTTATGTGTCTTGAACAAGGCCTGTCCCGCCCCCGGGGGCGCTGCGTCTTGCCCAGAAAGGGGACCCCAGCCCCCCAGAGCTCCTGGCTGGGGTGCCGCCCTGGGCCTCATTTCGTCCTCCTGAGATGAAGCGCCCCCAGCCCTCCCTACCAGCCTTCCTTCCTCTATCCTTCCCCATCCTCCCACATCCCCACCTCCCCTTCTGCTTGCCTCGCCCCTCCCTGCTTCCCCCCTACACCCTCATCTGTGCCATCATCCCAACGTCCAGGGTAATCATCTGTCTCCTTGAACTCAACAGGGAGCCCCTGGTCAACCAGCCTTGGGGGAAGGTCACTGCACCCGGCCAGGAGCTGCACACGGGAGCAGAGAGTCAGGGAGGCCTGGCCTCTGTGCTCAGGGACTCCCATCACATGCGGGATCGGAGGAGAGCACAGGTGGGGCCCCGTCCGCGAGGCAGAGAGCCCGGTTCGATCGCTCACCCGGCTGCCTGACCCCGGACCTCGCAGATGTGACAATATGGAAAGCGCTAGGCTCGCTGGCGATGGTCAGCGCGGCCGTATTTACCTGCAGAGGGACCGCCACCGACAGATAGGGCACTTATTTCCACCTATTGGCAGGAAGCAGCCAGGTTGCATGCCCCGCGACCGTTAGACCCACAGGGCAAAACTCCAGGGCCCGGCGCGGGATGCCAGCTGACGTGGGCTTGCCTCGGCCCAAGGCCCCTGAAAGACGGTTTGCGTAGCGAACTATATAGGCAGTTGTCCCTTTTTCAATGAATCTTTGATTCTCCGTAAAAGGAAGTCAAGCACGTTGGCTTTACAAAATCCAAGGGTACTAACACGATTTAGAGCCAAAACAACTATTCCCTGCCCCACACCTGCTTCTCCCCAGTGTCGCCCCACAGGGACAGCGTTTCCCTCGACATTATTAGCTGCCTAACTGTATTGCTGAATCCTATGTGTATGACATGTTTTACTATTTTCATTTTAACTGCATAAAATACTGTACATACATTTTTTTAAAAAATCTTTTTAAGGGCAGGCTTTAAAATCCAGCAGATACCAGGTTTGATGCTGTGAGGTGCCGGGCCAATTCTTGACCTCTCTGAGCATCCATTTTCCCTGTGGTAAAATGAGGGATAAAAACATCTATTTGGCCAGGTCGCTGGCATTTGTAATGGGCTGATCATGTAAACCTGGCGCTCTGGAAGTCGGCAATAAACCACAGCCTTCCCCGGGGCCTGGCTCAGAGAGCTCCTCCTCCAGGAAGATGTCCGTGATTCAGCCCTCCTCCCCCACCCACAGTCTTAAGTACCCTTCAGCTAGGACACTGACCACTCTTGTCGGGTTCAAGTCCTCTCACCCTAGGTCTGGCTTCTCTCCAGCATCGTGAGCCCTTAAGTACAGAGGTCTCCACTCTTCCCTCCCACCCCCGTCCCCGCAACAGAGCAAGCACAGGGCACTAGCCAGTGAGGGTCAGCTGAGGCAAGTCCCCTGTGGGATCCACGTGGGGCCAAATGCCTCTTCTGACACAGCCGGTCAGAACTCTGGGCACCTCTTTCTTTCTGAGCCTGCATCCCCTCCTCAAGCCAGCCAAGGGCCAACTGAGCACCTACTATGTGCCAGGCCCTGTCCTAGGGGCAAAAGACAAAGCACTTACATACTTACTCATTCCTCTGGACACGAACATGTGTTAGGCGCCTACTATGTGCCAGGCAGCATGTTGCCGTGGTCACAATGGAGACGGGGGTCCCTGTGCTCTCCGGGACGCGTGCAATCCCATCTCAGAAGGCCGTAGGCTGGCACCAGGCAGAGGGGGAGCCCAAGATTCAACTGCTGAAATGAAAAAGCAAGGCCGTATTCTTGCCTTATGCAAATTCTACTCAGCCGGCCTGCAAGCTGGCCATGAGCTTTCATGGAGTACTGACCGATGCATGCCACCCTGCTGAGCCCTGGACATGCATGATATCAGTCCATCCTGAGACAGCCCCATGAGATAGGAACCAGCCTCTTCATTCTTCAGAGAGTAAACTGAGGCTCAGACAAGCTGGGTTCTCCAAGGTGACCCAGGTATAAATGAGACCCAGCCTCAAATCCCTCTGAGCCTAGGCTACTCACTGCACATCAGTTTTGATTCATTTACTTCTTTTCTTTCTGTATTGGGAAGTTGCTGTCAGCTTCCTGGTGGCCCAGAGGAGTGACCTTCTTGGGCTTTTGAGCAAGACTCTCAGGTGAAGAGAAGTTTGGGGTGTCCCGAGAAAAGAGGATCAGAGTATAGGATGAGGCAGCTCCTACGTCTTCCCACCCTTCCAGGGACAGTCCTGGGAAAGGAGAAGGCAGAGTGTGTGCAGGCAAATGGAACAGACTGCTCTGTTTGGAAGTGAGCACCCTGTCATGGGAAGTATCCAAGCACTTGTCAAGGATACCAGAGTAGAATTCCAGCATTCTAACTAACAGAAACAAGTATCTTTATTAATTATGGTAAATTATATCGATTATATAATAACACCCAGCTAAGAAGGTATTCTTCTCTGTCATTTACAAACAGGGAAACTGAGGCTCATCGAGGCTAAGTGACTTAGCAACTAGCCACGTCCTTAGCTGCCTTGCCTATGTAGCTCCAAAACTGCACTCTGCACATTCTGCTTGATGTGATCTGTGAAGTCTCCACCCACCCTTAATGTTTGTGATTCTCTGCTCACTGTGAGGCTGGGGAGGGGAGACTCAAGTTCAAGGTGAGCTGGAGGGAGGGCATCTGAGAGGTCTGTGTGGCTGGACCACAGAGCCCTCGGAGAGCCGTGGCGGGGACTGGACATTGTAGAACCCCAAAGGGGCATGAACCGCAGAAAGGATGAGTTCAACTCAGGCTGCGACAGGTCCCCCCTGCCTCTAGCTGGGTTCCTGGGGCGCCATGCGTGCGCTGCTGGCCTCTCCCCACCCACCCTGGAGAGGCCTCTGGGGGCACTGGCCTCCCTGTTCAGCTCGCCTAATGTTTTCTATTTAAATGCAAATTTTGACTTTTCACTTGGCAGCTAGCAAAAGTTTTTTGCACTGGAATGAGGGTCACGATAATAATTTATCCACAGGCCTTTTTCTAACAATTATTATTTGTTCAAGGGAGAGAGCGGCGGCCCCAGCGGCTGGGAGAAGGGGCCCAGTGTCTGCACGGAATGGCCTGCAGGTGTCGGGAGCAGAGACCATGCCTGGGCTTTATCCTCCAGGGCAAGGGGCAAGGTGGAAGTAGAGGCTGCCCACCCTGGGGGCCCCTGCCCTAGGGGGACATGCAGAAAGGGAACTGGTGTTCACTCAGGCCCGAGCCCAGAGCCCCCGAGCCCTGGGCTGAAGGCCCGAAAAGGTAATAGACCAGTGCCATACAGTGTGTCAAAGGCTCAGCGCAGAGAGTGGGTCCAGACGAGGTTCCTGAGACAGCTGGAAAGTCTGGGAAGGCTTCCTGGAGGAGGTGACGGTCGTCATGTCTTAAATATGATGACAAGTCAGCCAGGCTGCTCTCGCATTCTTCTGAGGACAGTGTCCCTTGGGACCCTCTATGGAGGATAATTAGATAAAGTCTGTCAATAAAATAAATGGACATTTTCAGGTCTAGGAATTTATGCTGTAGAATTTCTCCCCTATATATAGAGAGATGTATAATGTTATTCAACGAAGTATTAAAGGAATGGCAAAAAAAAAAAAAAAACACTAGGAACACCCCAGATACCCATCAGTAGGAGATTAGGTGAAGGAATGGTGGTGTGTCCACACCGTGGAATACGATGCAGCGGTATAAAATGAACACGTGAAAAAGAGATGTTGATATATTGAATATGGTGGAATTCATGTAAAAGGCAGCAGGTGGGTAATCTTTTAAAGTGTTGGCTTATATTTGCAGAAACTGTCTCCAAAAGGACACATGCAAATTGAACCCAGGGTTTTGCTTTTGAGGAGGGAGTGTGGAGAGGCTAGAGGACAGGGGTGAGAGAAAGCTTTACGGTGCATGTCTTTCAGCATCTTGGTGAATTTTGATCCGTCTAAATGTGATACTCATTCAAAAACTGAATTAAAAAACAAATTGAGGGGCGCCTGGGTGGCTCAGTTGGTGAAGCGTCTGCCTTCGGCTCAGGCCGTGATCCTGGGGTCCTGGGATTGAGCCCCGAATCATCGGGCTCCCCGCTCAGCAGGGTGTCTGCTTCTCCCTCTCCCTCTGCCCCTCCCCCCCCGCTCATGCTCTCTCTCTCTCTCTCTCTCGTGCTCTCTCTCTCTCTCTAATAAATAAATAAAATCTTTTAAAAAAATCAAAGGTTGAGTAAGCCGTCAGGAAGAAAGCAAGAGTCCCAGGTGGAAAGAAGAACAGTTGCAAAATGTGGACCTGCTCTCTGGGGTGACAGAGAATGCAGCATGGCCCGGAGAGGGACTGGAGAAGGCAGGGGTGAGGCAGGAGAGGGTGGTCGGGCTCAACCGTGCTGCGGGAGCCTCTCCTTGTCCTGGAGACACCAGGGCCACCAGAGGGGTTTATGCACAGAGGGGACAGCCAGGCTTGCCATTTGGAAAAATAGCTCTGAAGAAAGGATTTGCAGATGGCAGGAGGAGGCAGGGAGGCCAGCGTGGAGGCTGCTGCAGAGACACACTCGTTGGATTTAAACCCTCACCATGCACTCCCATTTTACAGATGAGGAAATCGAGGTGCAGAGAAGGTAAGTAAATTGCCCAAGGTCACATAGCCTACACGGGGCAGAGTCAGGATGAGAAACCAGTCTCCCAGACACCACAGCCCATGGTGTTGTACTCACCCAGGATCCTCTAGGAGCACTTTGCAGGGAGGCTACAGGGACAGTGGCCCCTGGCCTTTCTCCATGCATCCCTGAATAGCCCACTGGCCCTCTCTGAGTCCCCCTGCCCTCATCTGTGGATGGAGAGCACTGTGCCTTCTTGGCTGATGTCCCCAGGTTGTTGTGACCAGCAAAGGACCAACGGTATGGAAAGGCTTTATATACTGTAATGTGCTGTGACCCAGGGTCAGCCTCCTCCCCTCTGAGTGTTCCTTCTTCCATCAGTGTCTTCGGAACAGGAGCCGTGTTGGGGAGCAAGTGTCCCAGCCACCCTGAGTCAGTGGCTTATCCCCAGCCCTCAAATGGACACCTCCTGCAGCTTCAGGAGGATGCCCCTCTGGGTGTTCCAGCCAAGCCCCCACCTGACCTGTTCCGGTTCCCAAGAAAGCAGTCTCTGAGACAAGGACTTGCGGGCAGGTGGTTAATGGGGAGAGGGTCCCGGGAAAGAGTGACAAGGGAGCAGAGAATGAGATGGGGAAGGAGGGGCAACCAGGAAGGGGGTGATGCTGGGGACTACTGTGTGGACACCTGGAGCTCCATCCTGCTGGGGATCACGTAGAACATAGCTCAGGACCATCCCTCCAAAGGATGGGAGGTTGGGACACTTATCCACGATACATCTACTGATGGCATCCCATAGTGCCAGGCAGACGAGGGAACGATGCCGGGGCCCAGGTGAGGTGCTGGCATCGTGCCTGGAGCTGTCCACCCAGCTGTCCTGCAACCAAAGGTGGGCCAAGCCTCTGTGACACAGGGCACAGATGTCATCTGCTTCACTAGGCGGTCCTTCCTCCTCTTACGGCCTTCCCTTTCATGCCCAGTGGCACCCCAACCTGTTTTCCAAGTTCCCTGCACTCAAATGAAGGGCAGGCGACAACCAGGAGAAATTACCCAATGAAGGCCAGAAGGAACCATTCCCAGGTTAGAAAGGCAATGAGCTACTAGGCAATCCCCACCCCGGCTGTCCCCGGCAGTGGAGGTGGCGGCTGGAGGCATGTCCATCAGTACGGGCTCTAGCCCTTCAAACCCAGCCTCCGTGGTGGGCTCTTCCTGCATGTCTCCTTATGCTTCCCCTGTTCTGCACACACACACAATAGACCCCTGTTCTCAAAGCCCATACAGGTCAAGTCCACACTCATACAAAAGGCCACCCTTCTCCTCCATCCTCCATCCTACTGTCCATGTTATTAAAGCAAGCCGCTGCGCCAGCCATCTGGTTCATGCTCCTACTTCTAGATTCCTAGGATCCATGACTGCTACTCTTCAAACACCAGGAGCATCTCCAGGGGCCCGTGTGCTTAAGCCCCAGACCCATCTCTCCCCCACATCCCTCTTCTACTCTCTTTATTTGCCACATCAGCCTCCTTCCTGTCCTTGAAATGAGCCTCCACATGTCCCACCTCAGGGCCTTTGTGCTAAGCCGGCCCCTCCCCCTGGAATTCTCCTCCTACAGCTTTTCTCACCGCTACAATTTGTCTCATTCTTTGGGTCTCTGATGGAATGTCACCTGATCACCCTGAGCTGTTGTATCAGTTAGCTACTGCTGTGTAACAAAACATCCCGAAACCGCATGGCTTAAGGCAGCAGGGATTTGTTTAGCTCACAAGCCCACATTTGACCTCTGCATTTGAGGCCAGCCGGCAGATCAACTGGGTTCTGGCTGGTCTAGGTTGGCCTTAACTGTGATGCTCCTCTCTGCTCTGTGTGCCCTTGTCCTCCAGCAGGCAAACCGGTGATTATTCTCAGGGTGGTGGCAGAAATGGGCAAAGTCTCTTGAGACTTAGGGCTGGAGCTGGCTCTATACCGCTCATACCACATCCTATTGTCCAAAGCCAGTCACAGATCTGAGAGGTGGGAGGGACAGAGTGTCTACCTCTGGATGGAGTGAGCTGTGAAAGCACACTGCAAGGGGGCATGGCTACAGGGAGGAGTGAAAGGCTGGGCACATTTGTGCAATCAACCCACTTCACCTTCCTTGACCACTCAGTCTAGAAAAACACCCCAAAGGGTGTCTCTCTACCCATTTGGTTTCCCTTGCTGCTTTAGTCCCAATATGTTATTATCTTGTCTATTTAGTTAATTCGTTCTTGTCTGTGGCCCCCACGTAAGCTCCCAAGGCCCAAGACCCAGAGACAAGCACAGTGCCTGACGTGTAGTAGAGAACGCTGCCTGACCCCATTTCTACCCCAGGATGAACAAAAGCAGCCAGATCCATGGCAGCTCGGGCTGGGGGGTGGGTGGGTGTTCTGCTACTGGGTACAGGGCTCAGCCTAGCCTGGACCACTCTGTCCAGCCTCCAAGCCCCCTGACCCCCAGCCCCCATCCCAAGAGTGTAGCAGATCCACCCCACCCCATTCTTGGGGACCGCTCTGAGGAACCCGGGTCTTGCTTCACAATTGCATCTGAATGCAAATAGCTCTGCCAATGTGAATATATTAAAATCCGTGGCGTCAGCGATCACAGTGGAGGAGGGGAAGGGGAGGGGGCCGTGTGGCCCCCGAAACACACATGCCTGTCTGGATTATCGCTCCGTCCCAAGGAGGCTGGAGGGTGCATACCTCATTGTGTATGGGGAGGGCTTCCTGCTTAGCTCCCCGAAAACGCTCACCACTGGAGCCAAAGTCTTCCCGGCTGGGACGGTGAAGCCTCAGGGTAAGGTGGAGGGTCTAAGATGGTAGACGTGGTGTCTTTCAAAGGGGATCACCTGCCAGGTGGGACTGACTTGGCGGGGGGGGGGGGGGGGGGGGGGAAGAGGGGCGGGCGGTGAACAAAAAAAGACAAGACAATGAAACCCCATGGGACGTGGTGTAGGGGGTGCTCACTTACCATCTCTTTCAACTCATTCATTCTTTCATCCACTCAGCATTCCCTGGGCGCACACTCAGACTCGCTAAGTCCTCTCCTTAAAACCCATCGGAGGCTCTCTCAAGCACCTCCGACCCGCAAGGCCCTGCCTTAAAGTGCCCCGGCCTGTCTCCTGACAGCGCAGCGCTTCGCGGAGGCCTTCATTACGCCTGCCTCCTCCAGGAATTCCTCCCTGACCGCCCCTCAACAATGGCACCACTCACAGCCCCTTACCCTGCTCCGTATCTCTTCCTAGTCCCTGGCATCATCGTTTATACAAATTCGCTTTTTCGTACTTCAGTCTCCCCATTAAAAATGTCAGCTCCATGCCTGACTTTTTCATAGCTGGGTTCCCAACATTTGCCCATTGCCTGTCACGTGACAATAAATGTTCATCAAGTGGCCGAATGTGTGATCCGGATGAGAGACGGCTGTTACTTGTCATCGCCACCCAGCACAAGTTGATTTCAGAAGGAAGGGGGGAATGTGATAACCCCATGATTGTGAGTCAGGAGGTCAGCAGAGACAAGCCTTAGGAGGAGGTCCAAGGAGCACCTCTCTACAGGCCTCGAGGCCATGTGTGACTCCATTTATGCATCTGGGGACATCATGAGAGCCAGGTGGACACAGTCCTGCTCTCAGGAGATCATGGGCCAGTGTGGGAGGCAGACGGTGCTTAATCGAACAAGTATATGATGCAGTATGAAGTGGGAACGTGCACTGAGGAGAAAAATAAAGCTGGGGATGGGGTCAGGTGGTGCTGGGGTTGAAGGGCAGGATCTGGGAAGGCCTCTCAGAGGAGGTGCTATTAGGAAGCTGGATGGAGAAGGGCAGCCCTGTGAAGACCTGGGGGGCAGGGTCTCCCAGGCAGAGGGAACAGCGAGCCCACAGGGACCACAGCTGACATATTTGAGGGGAGACACAAGTCTTGGGGTGGCCAAATGGAGCAAACAGGTGGGGACAGGCAGGAGACGCTCCAACAGGGGCTGGGGGATGAGGGCTTCGTGATGGGAGCCCTTGGGGAGCTCTGAGCAGACAGGGGGAGATCTGACAAATGGGCTCGAGGCTTCCCTCTGCTCTGTGAAGTTGGGCCAGGGGAGGAGCAGGGAGCCCAGAGAAAGGGCCACGACAGGTGCCACATGGGAGGGTGACAGAGGCTCAGGATGCTCTGAAGGCAGAGTTGTAGGGACTCCGAGACTGGGTGTGAGGTGAAGAGAAGGAGAGGATCCCAGAATGACCCACGGGTGTGCCTTGGTGCTAGAAGCAAAATGAAGCCAGTTGGGTGTGGCAGGTGGGGGACAAAACAGGCTTGGCAAGTACACATCGTAATCACTCCAGGCAAGTAAGCCCAGCAGGCAGGTACAGGTCCCCCACAAACCGTCTGGTCCACCCCCACCTCCCCACAACACCCGCACCGAGTTGTCATCTGGCTTCTGCTAACAGCCCCACGATGGCGGGGAGCTCACCACCCAGCCAGGGAGCGGGTCTCATTGTCCCAAACATATCCTTTAAATTAAACTCTCCTCTACTTTCCTGAGCGCTCCCTCCACCCCATTCCAACACAGCACCCCTCTTGGAATTCTGGAATCCATGAAACGCAACAAGGAAAGGAAGAGAGGAAAGGAAGAAGGGAGGGTGGGGGAAAGTGTGGGCCAGGGACCTGGGTTCGCAAGAAGCTCCCTTTCTCCTCTGCCTTAGTCTGCTCAGGCTGTCATCCCCAAATACCATAGACCGGGTGGTTTAAACACAGCGTTTTGTGTTCCCACATTTCTGGAGGCTGGAATTCGGGGATCAGGTGCCAGCACAGTGCGGTTCTGGTGAGAGCTCTCTTCCTGGCTTGCACCCAGCAGCCTTCTCACCGTGTCCTCGCGTGGTGGGGGAAGCGGGGGACGGCGGGGAGAGTGTTCTGTGCTTTCTCTTCTGGAAACGCACTAATCCCATCAGACCATAGCCCTGCCTTCATGATCCTAATGACCTCCCAAAGGCCCCCAATACCATCACGTTGGAGGTTAGAGCTTCAACACTCAGCCCATGACATCCTCCGAGCCACTCCACTACAGCGAAGCCGCCATCCACTACAGCAAAGCCACCGTCCCCACGTGACGGTCCGGGAGCCTGTGGCTCAGAGAGGTGAACGGATTTGCCTACCGCCCCCCACCGCCACTGCCCAGGCAGTGAATGGCCGAGGAAAGACTGGAAGCCAGGTAGGGTCCCACCTTTAGCACAGACATGTCCCACACAGCCTCTGAACAGAACTGACGCGGGGTGGTGGATGACTGTCCGGTCTTCCGGCATCCCAGCACACACGAGGAGCGTGACTGTGACACCTAGGACAGCCTCCCTGCCGCGATGCCAGAACATGGGTATGAAGATGGGACCAGATGGTGCTGAGGCCCCTCTGCCTTAGAAAATGTTTTAGGGCACACGCTCTCCCCAGAGTGGGCGGGGCTCATGCTGATGTTTTTGACACCTGGGCCAACAGGAGCAAAATCCCTGGTTTGCTGATGGATCGCTGTCCGGGCTGGAAGCTCCCTGCCTGGGGACACTGTCTGCCTCGCCCATGCCTGACCCCAGCACCGGCACAGCCCCATGGTATACAGCAGGTGCTCAGTTAATGTTTGGGTGCATGTATGAATTATGGGGTTAAGTCATGACCTGTGTCTGTCCCCTCTCCTGATAAGGAGAAGAGATCATCAAGCCTTTCTTTTAGAAAATAATAATAATCAATCAATCAATCAATCAATCAACTCCAGGGCTTCAATTGCAGGGGCCGAGAGACCAGGTGGGTGCGCCAAGTTGAGCCGGGACAAGGCGGCCGCGCCAGCCCCACTGTGAGCTACTGATAAGAGGGCTCGGCTGGGGAATCCAGACGGCTTGTCTATCAGCCTACTAAACACCATTCTGACAAGTTTTTTTTTCCCCCCTTTTCATTAATACGCAGGGTGAATAGAACATTGAATAAAAATCAGCCCTTTCTGCACAATTGTGGGATTGAAAGGTAACTGTCAACAGAAGAATTGGGTGACAAAGGGGCCCGTTTCGCGCTTAGCAAATGATTTTCAGCTTGTCATTTCAATGGGCTGTGTTTTTCAGAGATTGTGGGGTGGGTTTTTCTTCTTCTTTTTTTTTTTTCTTTTCTTTCTTTCTCTCTTTTTTCTTTCTTTCTTCTTTTTTTTTTTTTTGAATAGCATTTATTACCATGCTTTAAAAAAAATTTGTGTGTGTATGTGTGTTGTCTTTGCAGCCACCCTTCCTTCACAGATGCTGTGTCTCCCCCCCTCCTCCTGGGTCTCCTGGATGCAGCTTTCTCCAAAAATAAAATAAGATAAAATAAGACACACAAGAGATCTGGAAAGCCAAGGAGGGGAGGAGAGGTTTTACGAGGAGTGGATAGTTGTAAGGTAGGGAAGAGAGGGTGAAGGGACTGGGCAGAGGGAGAAAGGCATGGGGTGGGGGGCCTTAAACTCTGACCTGGGGGCTTGGCCTGGCTGGATCTAGCCTCGAACCTCACTGGTGGCCGTGTTCCTCTCTCAGGGAGGATTAGGGATTCTCCCGTAGTATGGGGGTGCATCTACTCTGTCCCTCTGGGGAGTCAGCATTCTGCAGCCCCCTGGCTGACCAGATCTCGCTATTTTACTCAGGGCAGCTGATTTACAAGGGCTCTAGGTCTAGTAAAGAGGGTGTGTCACATGGTCCTATAGCCATCCAGCGAAGTTCTGCTGTGACAACTCATGGCTCGTAGACACCTTGAAGCCAGCTCTCCAAACAGGCAAGACGTATCACAGAAAGCATACACCTGTCAGAGTATCAAAATCGTGCCGTCCACACTTTCAAATAAAAGTAAGCATCCTTTTTAAAGAGCTTCTTTTTCTCTCTTTTCTCAGAAAAGCATGTGATGAGGAGTAGATCCAGCTGTAGGGATGCAGCTATAACTAGGCAAGTCTGTTTCAATCCGTGGGCCTCAGTTTCTCTCATCTGTGAAATGGGCCAGTGATTCAAAACCATTATTAAACACTGAGCCGGAGGTCACTAGCCATTAGCCAGACACAAGTTAAAAGCGCAATGAGACGTCACCATTACCTGCCAGAAGGGCTAAAATTAAAAATTAAATTAATTAAATTTTAATTAAAATTAAAAACAGTGACACCACCCATTGCTGGTGAGGACAAGGAGGAACTGGATCATTCATACAATGCCAGTGGGAATATAAAATGAGGAAAACAGGTTGGCAATTTCTTCAAAAAGTAAACACTCTACCGTGCAACCCAGTAATCGCACTCCTGGGCATTTGGCTCAGAGAAATGAAGACTTATGTTCTCACAAAAACCTATACGTGAATGTTCACAGTAGCTTTATTGGCAACAGCCCCAAACTGGAAACCACCCAGATGTCCTTCCACAGGCGAGTGACTCCACATACCGTGGCTCATCCGGACCACAGGATACCACACAGCAATAGCAAGGAGCCAGCGATGGATACACACGAATTAGATGAATCTCCAGAGAATTCTGTTGAGTCAGAACAGCAAATCCCGAAAGTTCCATACTGTCTGATTCCATTTATATGTGACTGTTCAAGTGATAAAATTAAATAAGTAGAGGACAGATGAGTTGGGGGTGCGGTCAAAGAGAAGGTGGGGTGAGAGGGAAGTGGGTGTGGCTATGAAAGGCCAATGGGATGGGTCCGTGTGGTGATGGAGATGCTCTGGATCTTGACTGTGTCAATGTCAGTATCCAGGTGGTTACATTGCATGTCTTATATTGTATCCTGTCTTGCAAGGTGTTATCACTGGGGGAAACTGGGTAAAGTGTGCATGGGATCTCTCTGAATTCTTTCGTTCAACTAAATAAGAATCTGTAGGTGTCTCCAAATAAAAAGCCTAATTAAAAACTAAAAATAAAAACCGCAGAGCCCATTTGACAAGTAGAATGTGATGCAGCCCAGGATGTGTGCCAGGTGGATATGAGGGTGCTCTTGTTGAATTGGGGTCCTGGCCAGCAGCCTCCCTTCTGTCTTCCAGGGGCACCCCCAATTTGGAAACCCATGGGCTGTAGGACCCCTCGGGTATCCCCAGCTCTGGAACCTGCAGGGCCGAGGTGTCACTGGTGGCAATCCCAGCCTTGTGTTTCCAGACCTCATCTGTGTGGGCCCCAAAAGGCGAGAAGTTTTTTTTTGTCCCTTAGACTGTTGTGGCCACTCGTCACCTGGGTCCTGTGAGGGTTACTGCAGGAAGGGCGTGGACAAGACATGCCAGGCCGGGGGCCGGCCACAGAAAGTCCTGGAGGGCTGGACTCTGTCTCCGCCTCCCGGGGAAGCTGGACCACGCCCCCGCCACACCCCTGCCACGCCCGGCGGTGTCTGTTTATTCATGGGTGAGTACGCCCTGCTCTCTTCCCCCACCTCAGGCCCACAGTCAGACCCTTTCCACCCTAATCCAGCCCCACGACTCAAGAGGCTGTGCTGAGACTGGCAGAGTGTGGGGCCTCCCAGAACAGGGGGCAGGAGGAGCGCCCATCCCACTGCCGGCCTCCTCAACTGGACTCTGCTGCAGGCTCACTGAGCGGCTCAGTGTCCCCCCCCCCCCGTCCCTTCTCCTCTTTGACCTTCTGTGTCATCGTCTGTAAGTGAGCAGGCACTCAGTCATGTCATCAGTCCTCACCCAGCCCTCTCTCCACTGGGGAAGTTGAATGTTAAACCAGTAAACACATAAAGGAGCACATTTCACAGTAAAACAAGATGATGGAACAGGACTGGTTCGGTCCGGGGGGGGGGGGGGAGGCCCCCCCGAGGAGGGGGGGTCTGAGCCCGGGGAACCTGGGTGAAGGTCTGGGGAAGGAAGTTCCAGGGGGGCGGGGGTCGGGGAGCATGAGCAAAGGCCCTGAGATGCAGACAAGCTCAGCAGGTTTGTGGGACAGAGACCAATGTCGGGAAGGAGGGGGTGAGCCTCGCAGTGCAGGACCCGAGGTCGGATCGGACGAAGGGACTTAATGGATCCTGAGGGTCAGGCTTGCCAAGGGGGAGAGGGAGTCCAGTTCTCCTTCACAAGGCAGGGAGGAGGCGCTGGGGGTGGGGGGTTGCTGAGCTCTCCAATGCTTCAAGAGGATCGCTTCAAAAGGACCTAAGAATGGAAGGACTCCTGGGAAGGCACAGACAGGACAGGGCAAACATCCCTGGGAGCTCCCAGGTGAGGCTGTCGGTCCCTCGAGCATGGGAGGTTTTATTCACGCACACCACCTCTACCCAGCCTCGGACAGCTCCAACTCGCCAGCCTCTCTGTCCAGCCCTGTTGCTGACAGTGGCCAGGACCTCCCAGGAATCCTGAGGACAGTCATGACCACAGCCCCGTAGGTTATCTCCAACCGTCACAGGCCGGGGGTGCCAGCACTGGGTGGAATTAAGACCCCTGAGATGCCGCCAGGTCCTGCCAAGCCTCCTACCACCTCCCTGCCCTTCCCCACCATGCTCTGCACCATACTCCTCACAGCCCAGGATAGGTCACCCCCTCCGTGACGGGGCCCTGCTGGGAGCTTCAGCTCCATCTCAGAGGTAGCAAGAATCCCAGAGGCCCAGGCACTTAGTTTAGAGGGAAAAGCAAAGCACCTGCCCTCCTCAGCTATGGAATATGCCTCAGTTTCCCCATTTGTGAGAGAAAGTCAGAGCAGGTGATCTCCCAAGATCTTTGCTGAAACTTCAAGGATCTCTGATTCATCGGTAATAATAAAGTCTAGCACGGATTGAGCACCTAATGTATTCCCCACATGTAAGTGCCCTCTGAGGGAGGCACTTAATCAATCCTCACCACCTCCTCATAGGGCAGGTGGGGCTAGCATCCCCATTGCACAGATGAGAACACCAAGGCACAGAGAATTTGAGTCAGTTGCCTGGGGTCACCTAGCTGATACATGGCACAGCTGGAATTCCATCTAATGTCTACTCGACCCTAAGCCTGTCCCCCTAAGCACTCTCCTACCTGGCCTCTTGGTAATAAACAAAATCCAAAAAATTATTATTGACATATATGGAAGGAAGATTTATTGAGGTCCTACTAGATGCCCAGCTGGTGCTGGATATTGAGCAGTGAACACAACAGATAAAGCTTTCTGCTTCCACCAAATTTATATTCTAGTTGGCGGAGGCAGACAATAAATAAAGAAGTTAGATAGCAGTCGGTGAAAGGTGCTATTGAGCAAAATAAAACAGGGAAGGACACTGGGAAGTGTTGGGGCTGGGGGTAGCAATTTAAAAGAGGGGGGTTAGAGGAAGCGGTGCCGAGAAGGTTGTCAGAATCAGAAAGGGGATGAGGAAGATGATCATGCAGATATCCAAACAAGGAACAGTCTAGACAAGAGGAATAGCAAAAGCGGGATGAGGCAGAGGGTGCTTCAAGGGACTGGATCAGCGGAGAGGAGGCCAGTGTGCTGGGCTGCAGTGGGGGTGGGGCGATGCCAGCACAGGAAGCACATTGGCCTTGACCCTGGGTGACATGGGGGATGATGCCATGAGCCAACTCATGTTGTAGGACCCTGCTGGGTGCTAAAACTGAGTCTAGGTGCCTAAAACAGGCGAGGCCTTGGAGAGGCCAGGATGGAGGCCTGGAGGTGAACAAGGAGGCTGCTACAAGGATCCAGGCAGGGCCTCTCTGCTCAGTCTCTCCCTCCCCTGTCCCTCTCCACCCACACTCACCTCAGCTGAGGCAACCCGACCCAATGGCACCTAGCCTGACTCTCTTTCCAAGCAGATCTTCCAATGCACACACAGCACTCTCTCCTCATCCTCAGCCCTAATCAGGTTCGCTCCCGCCATGGGGTTCTGGGACGCTGCAGCAGAGGCTCTGACATGAGTTGGGCCTCACTCTCCTCCTCTGTGCAATGGGCACCACACCACCAGCCCACGAGCATCTTTGATGATCCATGGGGACGAGGAACATAAAGCATCTAACACTGACAGAGAACCACCTCTTGAGGCCAAAGCCACGTGAAGACAGAGGCTAGGATGGGAGTGCCACGGCCACTGCCAGGAAACACCCAGAGCCACCAGAAGCTAGAAGAGGCAAGGAGGGATCTGCCCCTAGAGCCTTTGGAGGGAGGACATTCCAGCTGACACCTTGATTTTGGAGTTCTGGCCCCCAGAGCTGTGAGACAATCAATTTCTGTGTTTTAAACCACCAGGTCCAGGGTAATTTGTTACAGCAGCAACAAAAAACGAATCTGGTATTGGTTCTTTTAATATTTTTGTATCACTGTGGTTATGAATTCCAGCTGACTGCACGTCTGTCCTCCCCTCCAGATTGTGAGTTTCTGGAATGCAAGCCATGCTTTGGGGGCCTACAGAAACATGGGATCCCCCTTAGTCATTTTGCTTTAGAGAAAATCAGTCCCTGCTGGGTCAGGTGGGAAGAGACTCAGAACAGGAACAATGTCTTTATTTCAGATCCTAAGACTGACGGAGCCTTGCCCCAAGGCCACTGGCAAGACTTGAACCCAGAGCCCAGAGACCCATCAAGGTTCTTCTGAGCCTGTTGCAGCTCCTGCCAAGGGTACATCAGCCCCCAGAGAACATGTCAGAGAGAGAGAGAGAGGACCTACAGATCTGTGTGGACTTCTCATTCATTTAGTCTAGTCTGTAGGGAGACTGCATTTTATTAGAGAGAATCAAGTGCTGTGATTCAAAGGGCCTCAGGAAGAATTGGCTCAGTGCCCCACATGTATTGACAAGTGAGCTGGAATTATAGGCTGGTGGAGAGAGTTTGCCTGGGGGGTTCTGGGGGAAGTGAGCTCCTTATGTCAGCCTCTCCCCACCCCACTCCCCCCACACACCATCTTCCAGATGGAGCCTCCGATGCCCAAATCGGGTCCCCATGCTGAGTGGGAGAGACCTCTAACCAGTTGCCTCATACCTCCTTCTGGCAAGCTTAGACCATGGCATCCTACATGGTCCAAGTGGTCAGACCCCAGACATGGTGGCCTTGGGAACAGTTCTGGGGTCCCCTTTGACCCCTAGGACATCACTTGTAATTAAGGATAGTTATCATCTGGCACATGCCTGATTAACATTGGTTGGATAGATGGATGGAAGGATGGATGGATAGGAAGGAAAGAGGGAGGAACAGCATGGGAGAAGGAAGGAAGGAAGGAAGGAAGGGAGGGAGGGAGGGAGGAAGGAAGGGAGGGAGGGAGGGAGGAAGGAAGGAAGGAAGGGAGGGAGGGAGGAAGGGAGGAAGGGAGGGAGGAAGG